>NW_026895355.1:0-153332 GCF_033153095.1 Gastrolobium bilobum | reverse complement strand
GGAACATCTTCAGCTCCGCCTACTCAAGGGAAAGCTAAGGGAAAGGTTTCAGCCATGGAGGAGCGCATTGATAAGCTGGAAAATTTCATCAAAGGTCTCCTCACGTACATAAAAAATACGAGACAATGTTGTGCAGCTTCGTACCAAGAGACTTTTCCTGAAGAAGACTTCCCTGAGCTTCCAGAACATTTGTTTCCAGGTCACCTCCATGAAGGAACTTCTCAAGCTGCTGCACAAGATTCAGATGAGTTGGTTGATCTGGATGACACCTTTTCTGCAAGCTGACATCTCTTGTTGGTACCCAGGTTCTTTATTTATTTTATTTTGTTAAGTATTTATTTATTCATTTTTTTTCCATTTATTGTTTTTTCTGTATTTCTGTTCTGCTGTGAGGACCCAACTTAATTTTAAGTTTGGGGTGATTATATTTGCTGTAATTACATACCATTACTTTGCTGATTGGTCCATAAAATTATATAAATATATATGTTTCGTATGCTGAATTATTTGAGCGGTAACATGGAAATAATTTATAGCATGATGTGTTTAACATTATCACTGATTAAGTATAGCCCATTTTAATTAAATTAATTCCGAGTCAATTAAGGATCTATGCTTAGTTGATAAGTAGTTATATAAGCTGCAAATCCAATTTACATGCCATAATTTTTTGTGATCCTTAATTTGATGATTCACTGAAAAACCACTGGATTAACAACCCATGTGAGATATTTGAACCTAAAAACTCTATTCCTTTGAGAGTGGTCATTGTGTATTGGTGTTTTGAATGTTGCACTCTGTTTGGATGACTAATATGCTATTTCTTTGTGATTGGGGCATTGTTTCTGAATGTTTAGCCTAGAGCCAAAAGCCTTACCCTTTGATTATATCCCTTGGTCCCTATATTTGAGCCTGAGGCCTTTCTTTTCTGATCATGTATCCTGATATTATGAGCTAATTTCCTTGTCCACCCTATATAGCTGTTTTAGTATTTAGCTACTTCTCATTAGCTCAGAAATACAATAAGCTAAATGAGGCAAAGGGGAATTGGTTGTAGAAGGAGTTATTTGTTCTTTTTTTTTTGTAAAAAAGAAAGAAGAAAAAAAGAAAGGAGATCTCTGAGCTTGAATCTTTGTAAAAAAAGGGAAGAGGCAGAAAGTAAAAAGAAGTTGAACAAAAGGGGGAAGAGAGTTACTAATTTCCCTTTGTCTTGTTTTAAAAAAAAAATCAGAAAGAGCTAATGAGGACTAGTTAGACACTAAGGGTTAGCTTAATTAGCCAAGTGACTAGAAAAACAAAGATCCTAGCCCTGCCTCATTACAAGCCTTAAAGACCCTTTGATGGAGATAGCATATTGGACTTCAAGTTTCTAAATGGTAGTGTAGGTTGAAAGCATTCATGCATAATGACAATGAGTGACCTCCCTTATAAACAGGAGAGAGTGTGATTGATTGAATGTATCTGGAAAGGAATTCAGTGGAATTTCAATTGAATCATTTTAAGTTAAGGGTTGCAACTAAATGAATGAGCATAAATTTTTGATTGAATGTTTATGTAATTGCTGATTGACTGGAGTTGGGTGATTAATTGGTTGTAGGAATTGGTTGACATTAAACCTGGTCAATGCTTTAAGAAGAGTAATGTTTTGCACGGATGGCTGATTTAATTTAACTAAGTTATTGAAATTATATCTGTGTTGATATATAACTTATGAGTGAAGTTTGTCTGATTACTTGAGGGCAAGCAATTAATTAAGTTTGGGGTATTTTGTTAGCTATAAATTATGACTATTTTTAATGGCTTAGTCTTTATAATATTTGAGGTGAAGGCTGGATATTAGTGCATGGTAATGGGCCAAATGAGTGCCAATCAGCCTAAAGGTAAAAAAAAAAAAAAGAACGAGATAAACTAATGATTTACTACTCTCTTTTATTATTTTTACTGCAGTTTGAAAGCAAGATCAACTCTTTGAAAGCAAGATCAAATCTGAACCATTGGATGTACAAAGAGATGGATGGACAACAATGCATTTTGAGGCAGCTTTTTAGTTTTTAGTTAAATAGGAGTCTGAGTCATTAGGATCAGATACCGTTCTTTTAGTTTCAGTTTTTAGTTTTGAATCTTTGTAATTTCGTTCTTGAATCTGAGTGTTGAGAAAGTCCTTGAAAGCTGGATACTAATTCTTCAATTCTTGTACTCGAAGTGCATTAACAACACATCTTCAAGGAAAGGAACCACGGATCTGCATACGAGCTACTGTTTTCACACTTCTGCACGTTTTCTTCCTAGCTCTAGTTTAGGAACTTTGACTCTTGAAGAACCGGTTTGTAACTTGACTTGAGTTTTCTTTAATGAATGTTTGTAATGCTTGTTTCTTTACTTTTAGATTTGTTATACTGTTAATTGAACCCTTGAGGTTAGGGATAACCCAAGGAGGTCTTTGATACAATTTTTAAAGATTTAGAACACTTTGGGAAAAGATCCTTCTAAAGATTAAAATCTGGAACTGGGAAGTTTCAGCTAAAATAGCCATAGTAGTTCGAATTCTGATCTTAAGGTGCCATAGCAGTTATAAAACGTAGGAATGCAAAATTTTTCCTTCATCCATGATTCAAGAATTCCAGTATCGTATAATTGTTACAGTTGTGATTAGATATCTCTCTGTTAAATTTTGTTTAATACAAATCTGTTAATCTTGTTTGATTTAGTCCTTTCTTAGTTTTAAAAGATTGATCACTTAATTTCAAGAAATTAGAAATAGGAATTAAAAAAGGAAAACTAAACAAACCGTTCCCTGATAACGACAACTCTTTCATTCGAAAATTACTACCAACAGTACCCCCAATTACCATTTTTATACTTTAATGTTTCATAAATTATAAGTGGTTTTGCGTGACAAAAAGATGCAGGCGGTAGCGATGAGGATAGTTAGAGCAATTAAGAGTGGGTGGAGAGCTAACCACATGGGTGAAATATTGGTTTTTTGAAAAGCCAAAACCTCCTCCAAAGGTGTTGTAGCCCATGCAAGAGAAATCTTCTAATTATAGAGTGCATTTTTAGTATTACGGTGGTACTGAACTGGGTGCATTTTTTGTAATTTATAATACGCACTCCCGAAAGTACATAGTGTAAAGTATAAAAAATGCTTTTTTCCTCTTACTCCAGTACAAAAAGCAATTGAGGTGGCGTTCTCTTATTGGCCAGCCATATCTACCACTGGCGTATTGTAAATTTTTCCCTAGTTATGGGGGTCAAATTGTTGGCTCAAAACTTTCTCTTTCCTCTACTAACTCTGTGTCTACTTGTACCATGTTGTCATTCATGGCTAAGACCGTTGCTGCAAACTGTGTTGTTCGGCTCTCTCTTCATGTTGGACTATACCTATGGGTTTCTTAGGAGGTTTTCTCCCTTCATTATAAGATAAGCTAGAACACATTGCAGCTTTGCCAATCTGTAAAGAACCTTGGGATACACCACTCCAAAAGCTAGCTCAAAGGGTGAGAGTAACCAAAGCCTTATAAAAACCACATTAGTTGCTCATACAACCAATGTGGGACTATATATCTCAACACAATCAGCAATAGCTCGAACACAAACTTATTTCTGTGCTCGGGCCAGTCTATTGACAAACCGTAGAAATGTAATTCTCCTCTTAAGGGAGAAGAGATTTTTTGACGTAACCAATTACAAATATGTTTTACAGGATGGATATTCTCACTACCAAACTTTTCTCCTACCAACTTACTACCTATCTAATCACCATTAGATTAACATTTTCTCTCTCTTCAAAAACTTTTTAACATTCTCTCTCTTTGATCCAATGGTGATGTGATGGGTAGTAGGCTATGTTGGTATATGGATGTCCTAAAGACAATCTTTTGATTATATTACGACTTAAGTGAACCTTTGTATTGTCGCAAATAAATAAAAGCATTCTTTATCCTGTTTCATATTTTGTCTCGATATTACTGTTAATATTATATATGAGTAACTGGATAAACCCCTTAGAATAAAATAGGTATCTCTTGAGTATCTGTGATGAGACCACGATCATGAGGATTCAAGGATACTGGATGTTTATTCCTAATTTTATATTCCTAGTCTAGAGACACTGAGAATGGGGATCAGTGATCTCGGGTAAGACTAGCACGACTTATCTACTTGTATTCGGATGCAAGGTAAAGACCTCATGAGCTACAGATATGGAGATGTCTTAGCTAAAGTCGTGGGTGGACCTATAAGGGTATAGCTCACACTGAACAGACCCACAAAGAGACTCTATGAGGAAATCTCACAGAGAGTATCATTAGAGTAGTCTCTTTATATTTGGGTATGTTTTTTCTTAGACCAGAAGTTATTACATAGACTGTGTTCTAGAAGGCATGCTTTGACTGGATACCTCGTCTGCCTGAAACATGGAGACTCATAAGTATACTGTTGGGCTTGTCCTGAAAGAGCACAGGGCTAGGGTGATAAGCTGAAGGAATTCGTCAAATCTCTGTGAGAGATTAGGTTATCTATAAACCGGAGAAATTAGGATGATATTTACAGGGACTCGGGAATCTATGCATAGTAAAAGAGATAATGAGATGATCTGCCTTTAGAGTCAGTAAATTGAAGATTCCCTATTTCGAATAAAGCTTACCCTAAACCGCAAGCATTGATACGTTTCCTTACCCTAGGTTTTATGGGAAGGTAACCAAGACGAAAGGAAATACATACGGCAACCAAATATGTGTAATAGGATGATTATGTCATTAACCTAACTAGCTCTGGGGCAACAAAACATTGCTAGTGCTATGTGTTGTCATTAGATGAGTTGTGGGCTTATTGGGCCCAAGCCCATTTATGTCAGTGGCTATGTTGGGCCTAATGGGTCATACACTAACACCTTATTGTCATAACAATATAGCATTAAAGGTATTGGGCCTAATAATGGTTGTTAGCCCAAGAAGAAGTTTGGAAGCCCACCAAAAGGGAAAAAGGGTGCATGGTTAGTTAATGGGCTTGGATGGTCCAAGGCATTACTAATTAATTTAATTAGTTAAATTAATTATCAAATGTTTAAATTTTGAATTTTGAATTTGAAATTTGAACTTTGAATTTTGAAATTCGAATTTTGAATTTTGAATTTGAATTTTGAAATTTGAAATTTGAAATTTTGAATTTTGAATTTTGAATTTTGAATTTGAATTTTGAATTTTGAATTTGAAATTTGAATTTGAATTTGGAATTTGAATTTGAATTTAAAATTGAAATATTTGAACGTTTGAATTCAAATGTTTGAATTCGAATTTGAATTGGCTATGAAAAGTTGTTTCATAACAAAAGGATAAGATAAGATCTTGTTGGAACAAATCCCAAATATCAAGAGGAGATCTTTGAGAATCTTCTAGTGAGGATATGGGGCGCTGATTTTGGCATCTGATGATGGTCATAGGATCAACCAAATGAGCTTTAGTCAGATTTGGTTTGTTGAGAGAATAAATGAGACAGTTGGTTCAAGTTTGAATGCATCTACTCAACGCATCTGGACTGTTATGAGGCCAAGTGGGGCGCACCATATGGCTGGCCATATGATGGTTGTTGAGTCAGATTCTTGTTGAGATATTCACTTGATATCATGTGGATGTGAGAGAAGATTGTTGACAAGATTTGAATTTTGCAACAACTCTACTCATCCCCCTAGTGTGCGCTACATAGGGCTTTATTTAAGTGAAGAAAATCTGATTTTAATTAACTTATTCTCTCATCTCCTTGTGGGTTCCTTTTGTCAGGTTTTTCTTAAGAGAGTTTTGAAAAACCTAGCCTTTTTCAAAGTAAAATCATGCGCTATTTTTGTGTCTATTCTTGCTGAATATTCACTCTTCTAAACACCTTGACCTAGCCTCCTCCTTCACACATTGGGCACATAGCTTGCCTCCGTTGGTGTTTTCATTGGTGGCCTTGAAGAAGAGTTCTTCCGTCTTGACAAAGGGTGGTGCGGATCAACATTAGAGGGCTTGCATCTTCAAGCCTCATCTTGATCATCCTCAAGTTTTGGAAAGCAAACAAGGTAACATCCATGCCCTAAAGCATGTTTCTTGATATGGTATGTGTTATTCCGCTCGAAAAATTTTGTTTTTCCCTCTCACATGCCTAGACCTTCAAGGTCAGTTTCTTTCAAGTGGTATCAGAGCCCGGTTGCTTTACCATCAGCGGGTGATGGTACCTTGTTTGTAAAAACTTGTTCTTTACGGTCAAATTTTTTTAAAGAATTAATACTTGAATCATAGCATATGGATTTCGAAATACTATGCTTTAAATCGTTAAAGTTTGTATTTTATGAACATTTGCTATGTTCATATGTCTGTATGTGATCATGGTTTTGTTTCTTTTCTTTGTGAAAGTTTTAAAAGAAACACCTTTTTGAAAGGGATAAAATCAGCCATGAGGGGTACTATGAGTACCTTGATTGTTTTCTTAATTTTCGCTGTGAATTGTTCCATGAGAAAGACATGAAATTTTGTAAAAAAAATTTAATCATATATGTGATATGTGATTTGACCATACCATGTGTGGTGTCTGCATGTGTGGTTTAATTTTGTGTTCTTTGAGAAAGAGTCATCAAAATTTAAATTATATTAATTGTTATATAATTCGGCCATTAAGAAAATTTGAATCATGATTCTTGTGTTAATATTTTAAATGTTAAAATAATCTGACGTATGGTTGAACATGTTATATAATATGTGATATTATGTGCTTGCAAGTTATTTGTATTTTCAGGTACAAATTGAAGGGGATGGTCATGGTGCCCGAGTTTAAATTTCAAATTTTATATTTTAAATTAAAGGTGTAATTTTGTTCGATTTGAATTAAAATGTAATTTTGAATTTTAAATTTTGTATTTGTCCCTCCAAAGATGTTTTGGAGTTTCTTCAATTATATGTAATTAGAGAAATAGGCTAGTGGCGTTTAAACGACAAGGAGCCATGGCTTGAGAAGCGGAAGGACGAATGCACGAGCACCATGACCGTCTCAAATAAAACTGTTTTATTAGCATGTACGCTTTTATGTTTTAAATGACTAATATGCATGAATTGGACAAAGTGCGCTTGTATGTATTATTATGCACGTCCAATCACGACTAGTGTAATCCGATAGATGTTTGACATAGGATACGACTAGAATGATAATAATATAAATGCGTTTGATGAGACCTAATAAACCCCTAAATAAAAGGAACCCTTAAAAGGAATAAATTATTAAGCATATGATTACCTCCCACCACCAATATTACCCGAACCTCCTCTACATAGTGGTGCTCCACAACTCAGTTGGGACCCACTGTTTCGTAGAGTAAGAGTAGTATTAGAAGTGTTAGACACTTAGGGTGCTGGTTAATGCTTAACTAAGGCATAAGTTGCAGGCTCAGCCAGACTTATGTGCTTAGGGTAATAATGCTAGGTTGGATGCATGAGATGCACCACTAAGTGACAAATAGTTGTCAACCTAATGTTAAGAGAGGGTATGAGATACTGTTGATGAGGATCAACCCATTATTTAAATTAATCTTGCGGTCTCAGATGGGGGTTAAAATAGATAATCGCACTCTTAATCTCACTAAGGTAAAAACTAAAAGTAGATTAACCCTAAGTCAAATGGTAAGGGTCATTGACTTAGAGAAAATAGTGAGAGGGGCAAATTATTTAAAGTCTTTAATGATTTGTTTATACAACATGTCTAAATATATTAATTAAATCATCTTTACATCTTTTTCAGTTTTAGTATGACTAATCCACTGTCACTGCGCTCAATACTCGATACGAACAAACTGACCGGTTCAAACTTTATGGACTGGTATCAGAACCTGAGAATTGTTCTTAGGGCCGAAAAGATTGCTTATGTCCTAGATGCTGCATTACCCGTAGCTCCTAAGGAAGGGGAAGATGGGTTCGCGGAATTTGATTTCGAGGCCCACAAACAGCACATGGATGACAATGTGTTGGTTGTCTGCATCATGTTGGCATCCATGTCACCTGAACTGCAAAGGTAGCATGAGCATATGGATGCTCCCTCTATTGTCTTACATCTCAAGGAGTTGTATGACATTAAAGGCAGGCATGAGAGGTATGAGGCCTCTAGAGAATTGTTCTCATGCAGGATGTCTGAGAACATGTCTGTGAGCAGTCATGTTCTTAAGATGATCGGGCTCATTGAGAAGCTAGGAAATCTAGGCTTCGTGATGGATGCCGAGCTAAGTGATGACTTAGTCCTGACCTCGCTTCCACCTTCCTTCAGTCAGTTCATTATGAATTACAACATGCATGTGATGCTTGTGAGCTTGCCTGAACTGTTAAGCATGTTAACAACTGCTGAAATGTCTATAAAAAAGGATAGGACACATGCTCTTCTGATTGGTGGGCCTAGCAAAGGTAAGGGTAAGGGTAAGGAGCATGCTAAAGGTGACTCCCTTAAGCCCAAAGGAAAATCCAAGAAGAAGAAGGGCAACAAGAAGGGTAAGAAAGCATCCAAGGACAAAGGTGATGCTGAGTGCTTCCATTGTGGCAAGAAAGGCCATTGGAAGAGGAATTGTCCAGACTACCTGAAGAGTGTAAAGGACAAGAAGCATGGTGATGCTTCTGCCTCAGGTACTTTCATGATTGAGATAAATTATTCTTGTGCTAATCCGACTTCATGGGTATTGGATACCGGTTGTGGTTCTCATATCTGCAATATGTTGCAGGTGCTTAGGAGCCTAAGGAGATTGGAGAGAAACGAGGTGGATCTTCGCGTTGGCAATGGAGCAAGGGTTGCTGCTCATTCTATTGGAGATGCCGACCTTATTTTGCCTACGGGCCTTTTATTGCATTTGAATAATTGTCTTTATGTTCTGAACATTTCTACAAACATTATTTCTATTTCTTGTTTAGAACAAGATGCTTTTACTTTTAGTATTAAGAATGGTACATTTTCTATCATTTTGAATGATATTGTTTATGGTACTGCTTCATTAATAAATGGATTGTATGTTCTGGAAATGGGAACTGAAGTGCTCAATGTAGCTGTGAAACGACCTAGGATAGATAATCAATCTTATCTTTGGCATTGTAGACTAGGGCACATAAAAGAAACAAGATTGTCTAGGATGCATGCAGATGGATACCTAGATTCCATGGATTTGGAATCCTATGGACAATGTGAATCTTGTCTAGCTGGGAAAATGACTTGTCACAAGCCCAAGGGGCTTGAGAGTCATAGGGCTAGTGAGTTATTAGAACTCATTCACACTGATGTTTGTGGGCCAATGTCTATAGAGGCTAGAGGAGGATACTCCTATTTCATTACCTTTACTGATGACAAATCAAGATTTGGGTACGTGTACCTAATGAGATATAAATCTGAAGCCTTTGAAAAGTTCAAAGAGTTTAGGAATGAAGTAGAGAATTAGCGTGGCAAGATGATTAAGACATTACGATCAGATCGTGGTGGTGAATATCCGAGCCATGAGTTTCAGGATTATCTGAGAGAAAATGGAATTCTCTCGCAGTTTACTGCACCTTACACACCACACCAAAATGGTGTCTCCGAAAGGAGAAACAAGACCTTGTTAGACATGGTTAGGTCTATGATGAGTGAGACTCAACTTCCAAAATCATTTTGGGGATATGCCTTAGAAACAGCGACATACCTTCTAAATAGGGTACCGTCTAAATCTGTTCAGACCACACCATATGAGATATGGAATGGTAAGAGACCCAACCTGAGTTACCTCAGGGTATGAGGATCGCCAGCTTATGTCAAAGCGTTAGCATCAGACAAGCTTAGTGCTAAGAGTACTAAATGTCTATTTGTGGGGTATCCCAAAGGTACTAAGGGATATTACTTTTACTCCATGGATGAACACAAAGTGTTTGTGTCAAAGAATGCTGAGTTCCTTGAGAAGGATTTTATCTCTCAATGAGCCAGTGGGAGTAAGATTGATCTTGAAGAAGTTCAAGAACCACATGAACAGATTGAGGAACCCAAGTCTGCTCCGCAGGCGATGTTCTCCAATGGAGAAGTAAACACACAACTCCGTAGGTCAACGAAGGGCATCCATCCACCTGAGAGGTATGGGTTTGTGATTGAGAATCAGCAAACCGTCGAGGATGATGAACCAAGTAACTACGAAGAGGCAGTCAAGGATGTTGACTCTTCTAGATGGCTTGAAGCCATGGAATCTGAAATGGATTCGATGTATCAAAACAAGGTATGGACCTTGGTTCCTAAACCGCAAGGAATAGTTCCTATTGGTAACAAATGGGTCTTTAAAAGAAAGACTGATGCAGATAGCAACGTTCAGACCTACAAAGTTAGGTTGGTTGCGAAAGGGTATCGTCAAAGACAAGGAGTTGACTATGATGAGACTTTCTCACCTGTTGCCATGATCAAATCTATTAGGATCATGCTTGCAATAGCGGCATATCACGACTATGAAATTTGGCAAATGGATGTCAAGACCGCTTTCTTGAATGGGTTCTTGAAGGAGGATGTGTACATGACACAACCTGAAGGCTTTGAAATCAAATATCAGGAGCATATGGTATGCAAACTTCAAAGGTCAATATATGGGCTAAAGCAAGCGTCAAGGAGTTGGAATATTCGTTTTGATGAAGTCGTTAAGAGTAACGGTTTTATCAAGAACGAGGATGAACCTTGTGTTTACAAGAAGGTTAGTGGGAGTAATGTCGTCTTCCTAGTACTTTATGTATATGACATATTGTTAATAGGAAATGACATCCCCACATTACAAAAAACGAAAGAGTGGCTTTCAAAAAGCTTCACCATGAAGGATTTGGGAGAGGCGGCCTTTATACTTGGTATAAAAATCTATAGAGATAGATCAAACAGACTGCTGGGTTTATCTCAATCCACGTATATTGACAAGATGCTAAAGAAGTTTAGCATGGAAGGGTCGAAAAGGGGTTTTCTTCCCGTCAGTCATGGGGTACATCTTTCAAAGGCCATGTGTCCTGAGTCATAGGCTGAGAAGGATCGCATGAGTGGAATTCCATACGCTTCAGCTATTGGATCCATCATGTATGCCATGATGTGTACGAGACCAGATGTCTCATATGCTTTAAGCATTATGAGCAGATACCAGTCGGACCCTGGAGAGGGTCACTGGACGGCAGTCAAGACCATCCTTAAGTACTAAAGAAGAACTAAGGATGAGTTTCTGGTCTATGCAGGGGTTGATGAGCTAACAGTGAAAGGGTTCACTGATGCCAGCTTTCAGAGTTACAAAGATGACTGCAAGTCACAGTCAGGGTTCGTATTCACCTTAATGGTGGGGCAGTATCTTGGAAGAGTTCCAAGCAGGAGACAACAACAGATTCAACGATAGAAGCTGAATATATAGCTGCTTCAGAAGCGGCTAAGGAGGCCGTTTGGATCAAGAAGTTCATATCTGAACTTAGGGTAGTTCCAAGCGTGGATGAGCCCATACAGTTGCTGTGCGACAACACTGGAGCCATTGCGCAGTCAAAGGAACCTAGGTCTCATCAAAGATCTAAGCACATGCTCCGCAGATATCACCTGATTAGAGAAATCATTGATAGGATGGATGTAAAGATGGATTATGTTCCCACAGATGATAACCTAGCCGATTCTCTGACAAAGGTTATTTCTCAGAGAAAACATGATAGTCATTATGAGGCTTTGGGTATACGACTTAGGTCTGATTGGCTCTAGGCCAAGTGGGAGCTTGTTAGTATATGAATGTCCTAGAGACAATCTTTTGATTATATTAGGACTTAAGTCGACCTTTGTATTGTCGCAAATAAATAAAAGCATTCTTTATCCTGTTTCATATTTTGTCTCGATATTACTGTTAATATTATATATGAGTAACTGGATAAACCCCTTAGAATAAAATAGGTATCTCTAGAGTATCTGTGATGAGATCACGATCATGAGGATTCAAGGATACTGGATGTTTATTCCTAATTTTATATTCCTAGTCAGAGACACTGAGAATGGGGATCAGTGATCTCGGGTAAGACTAGCACGACTTATCTACTTGTATTCGAATGCAAGGTAAAGACCTCATGAGCTACAGATATGGAGATGTCTTAGCTAAAGTCGTGGGTGGACCTATAAGGGTATAGCTCGCATTGAACAGACCCACAAAGAGACTCTATGAGGAAATCTCACAGGGAGTATCATTAGAGTAGTCTCTTTATATTTGGGTATGTTTTTTCTTAGACCAGAAGTTATTGCATAGACTGTGTTCTAGAAGGCATGCTTTGACTGGATACCTCGTCTGCCTGAAACATGGAGACTCATAGGTATACTGTTGGGCTTGTCCTGAAAGAGCACAGGGTTAGGGTGATAAGCTGAAGGAATTCGTCAAATTTCTGTGAGAGATTAGGTTATCTATAAACCGGAGAAATTGGGATGACATTTACAGGGACTCGGGAATCTATGCATAGTAAAAGAGATCATGAGATAATCTGCCTTTAGAGTCAGTAAATTGAAGATTCTCTATTTCGAATAAAGCTTACCCTAAACCGCAAGCGTTGATACGTTTCCTTACCCTAGGTTTTATGGGAAGGTAACCGAGACGAAAGGAAATACATACGGCAACCAAATATGTGTAATAGGATGATTATGTCATCAACCTAACTAGCTCTGGGGCAACAAAGCATTGCTAGTGCTCTGTGTTGTCATTAGATGGGTTGTGGGCTTATTGGGCCCAAGCCCATTTATGTCAGTGGCTATGTTGGGCCTAATGGGTCACACACTAACACCTTATTGTCATGACAATATAACATTAAAGGTATTGGGCCTAATAATGGTTGTTAGCCCAAGAAGAAGTTTGGAAGCCCACCAAAAGGGAAATAGGGCGCATGGTTAGTTAATGGGCTTGGATGGTCCAAGACATTACTAATTAATTTAATTAGTTAAATTAATTATCAAATGTTTAAATTTTGAATTTTGAATTTGAAATTTGAATTTTGAATTTGAAATTTGAATTTTGAATTTTGAAATTTGAATTTTGAATTTGAATTTTGAAATTCGAATTTTGAATTTTAAATTTTAAATTTTAAATTTTAAATTTTGAATTTTGAATTTGAATTTTGAATTTTAAATTTGAATTTGAATTTGGAATTTGAATTTAAAATTGAAATATTTGAACGTTTGAATTCAAATGTTTGAATTCGAATTTGAATTGGCTTTGAAAAGTTGTTTCATAACAAAAGGATAAGATAAGATCTTGTTGGAACAAATTCCATGTATCAAGAGGAGATCTTTGAGAATCTTCTATTGAGGATATGGGGCGCTGATTTTGGCATCTGATGATGGTCATAAGATCAACCAAATGAGCTCCAGTCAGATTTGGTTTGTTGAGAGAATAAGTGAGACAGTTGGTTCAAGTTTGAATGCATCTACTCAACGTATCTGGACTGTTATGAGGCCAAGTAGGGCGCACCATATGGCTGGCCATATGATGGTTGTTGAGTCAAATTCTTGTTGAGATATTTACTTGATATCATGTGGATGTGAGAGAAGGTTGTTGACAAGATTTGAATTTTGCAATAACTCTACTCATCCCCCTAGTGTGCGCTACATAGGGCTTTATTTAAGTGAAGAAAATCTGATTTTAATTAACCTTGTGGGTTCCTTTTGTCAGGTTTTTCTTAAGAGAGTTTTGAAATAACCTAGCCTTTTTCAAAGTAAAACCATGCGCCATTTTTGTGTCTATTCTTGCTGAATATTCACTCTTCTAAACACCTTGACCTAGCCTCCTCCTTCACACATTGGGCACATAGCTTGCCTCCATTGGTGTTTTCATTGGTGGCCTTGAAGAAGAGTTCTTCCGTCTTGACAAAGGGTGGTGTGGATCAACATTAGAGGGCTTGCATCTTCAAGCCTCATCTTGATAATCCTCAAGTTTTGGAAAGCAAACAAGGTAACATCCATGCCCTAAAGCATGTTTCTTGATATGGTATGTGTTATTCCGCTCGAAAAATTTTGTTTTTCCCTCTCACATGCCTCGACCTTCAAGGTCAGTTTCTTTCAGGCTAGTAGTAAGAATATCCTCACTCTATGTTTTACTAATAAGACATTTGTAATTTTAAAATTTATTTTTTTCTCTTTTTTCGAAAAGCTGCACAGAATTTCTTCTCTTAAAGAGAAATTGAGGACCCCATTTTTTATATATCTACAAGGCTTTCTTCAAAAACATGGGGTCCCACTTTCCTCGTACCTACTTCTAGATGTTTCGTTCTTCACTTCCCGAGGGTTTCCTGTTGGAATTTTTAATTCCTATAAACCTTATGGTGATAACTATCACCTACAAGCCAAGATCCATCATGCCAAATCATAAAGAAATAAGAACATAAAGGTGGAGGCATACCTGTCTCTATTGCAGCGGAATAACTTTGATCTTGTCTCTTGGGGTTTGTAGTCTTCCTCAGTCAAATTACCCTAAAACTGAATTCCTTAGTGTGTCGTCTCTATCTTGATGGGGAAGAGAAACTAGGGTTGTTCTTTGACGTATTGGGGACCATAACCCTTTATAGTGTTTTTATCTTTATTGTTGGGCCAATAAGCTCCCATTATACCTAGTTGGCCCAACACCGGTATCCACTCATTCAGCCCATACTCACTTAGGAATCTATTTGGGAATATTTACCTGATCACTTTAATTTACCCAATATATATAAATAGCACAATATAATTATTAATATAATATGTGCCCACAATAATTATTCGAAAATATAATTTTCTAACAATCTCCCACTTGGGCCACATATTAACTTGAGATAATTATATCATATATCTTTAGTGCGCAACTGTATGCTATTTTTCTTTAGATTCCTCCTTAGATACAATCTGGTCCACCTCCTATATCAATATGAGATCATGGCGGCTTTTGTCACTTTCAAGCGTAACTAAACCTTCCATGGTCATCGCACCAATATATTCAATGACATAGATCAAGTATGGATGAGTGGCATGGAAATTACATGCAATGTGATTTTACCATGCCTATTTGCAACTGGTCCTACTTTAATCTTTATGAGATCAATCCTAAATTTTCTGCATACACAAAGCAGAAACACAAGCACAAAATTTAATACATTCAGAGGGAAAATAAAATTGAATTCTTTATTCTGCAGAAAACCAACACCGGTAACCATTTTTTTTATTTACATAGAACACCAACACAAAGAACTCCCACTAAACCGTAGTGTCATCGAACAAAACAACACCCATATGAGCAGTATGCTCGTGAAAGACCTTAGGCACTAAGCCTTTAGTAAGCGGATCCGCAAGCATGGAGTTCGTCCCTATGTGTTCTATGGAAATCTGACCACTCTGAACTCTTTCTTTAACAACCAGAAACTTTATATCGATGTGCTTCGATTTTGAAGAGCTTCTGTTGTTGGAGTACAACACTGCTGACCTATTGTCACAATAAATCTTCAGTGGCCTTTCAACACCACTCACTATATGCAGCCCTGTGACAAAGTTTCACAGCCATACCCCATGGTTGGATACCTCAAAACAAGCTACAAATTCAACGGCCATAGTAGAGGAAGCTACGAGTGTCTGTTTAACACTCTTCCAAGAAATAGCTCCTCCAGCCAACATGTAAACATAACCTGACGTGGATCTTTTACTATCTTGGCATCCAGCAAAATCAGAGTCAGTATATCCGACGATCTCTAATTCATCTGACCTCCGATATGTAAGCATATAATCATTAGTTCTCTTTAAATACCGCATAACCCTCTTGGCTGCTTTCCAATGATCCATTCCTGGATTGCTCAAGTATCTTCCTAACACTCCCACTATAAATGCTATATCAGGGCGAGTACAAACCTGGACAATAAGGCTTCCTACTACCGAAGCATAAGGTACCTTTGTCATTTCTATCATCTCAAGTTTACCTTTAGGGCATTGGGCGAGACTAAACTTGTCT
Organism: Gastrolobium bilobum; assembly: GCF_033153095.1. Classification (NCBI taxonomy): domain Eukaryota; kingdom Viridiplantae; phylum Streptophyta; class Magnoliopsida; order Fabales; family Fabaceae; genus Gastrolobium; species Gastrolobium bilobum. Next base: position 137,374 of record NW_026895355.1, on the reverse strand, counting down.
CCCCTAGATATGGGCGTATCTCCTGACGTACAATCCTTCATGCCAAATCTATCCAAAATCTTTTCAATGTAGGCCTTTTGTGATAACCGTAGGATACCTTGAGCGCGATTTCGAAGTATCTATATTCCTAAGACAAAAGATGCATCACCATGGTCCTTCATCTCAAAATCTTTAGTGAGAAGTTTCTTGGTTTCATGCAATAAGCCTATATCGCTACTGGCAAGTAAGATATCATTAACATATAGTATCAGGAATATGAATTTACTCCCACTAAACTTGTGATACACACAATCTTCCACTAAGTTCACCTCAAAGCCATAGGAGATAATAATCTGATGGAATTTGTGGTACCATTGACGAGAAGCTTGCTTAAGGCCATAGATGGACTTTTTCAATTTGCAAACCATAGACTTTGAATCTCCCAATACAAAGTTTTCTGGTTGCACCATATAAATTGTCTCATCAATGTTACCATTGAGAAACATTGTCTTTACGTCCATCTGATGTAGCTCCAAATCCAAATGAGCCACAAGTGCCATTATTGTCCTAAAAGAGTCCATCGTAGAAACCGGAGAGAAAGTCTCTTTATAGTCTATGCCTTCTTTCTGAGTGAAACCTCTAGCAACTAGACATGCCTTATATCTTTCGATGTTGCCATTTGAATCCCTTTTGGTTTTAAATATCCATTTACAACCAATGGGTTTCGCACCTTTAGGCAACTCAATAAGATCCCAAACGTCGTTGTCTTTCATAGATTGCATCTCATCTTTCATGGCATCAATCCATTTATGAGCATTAGAGCTTTCTAAGACTTGTTGGAAGTTGATTGGATCATCTTCCTTCAAGCTTAAAATATTTTCATGCTCTTGAAGAAACACAATATAATCATCCAGAATTGCATTTCTCATTTCTCTAGTGGATCTCCTTAATGGCACTTCTTGAGTTTGTTGAGTTTGTTCTATAGGTGGCATAGGGGGTGATTCATTATTGTCTTGACCCAAAGCAATGTCAGGGACCAAAGCCTGTTCCATAACAATGTCATGAACAGGGACCTGATCATTAATTGCTTGTTCCGTAATTGTATCTTGAATGATGACAATATTAGGAAGAGAAATATTATTTTCTTCCTCATCAAAGACAACATTCCTTATTTTATTTTCCCCCCCAAACTCAACATCCTTAAGGAATCTGGCATTTCTCGTCTCCAAAAAGGATCTTGTAGTGGGATTATAAAACTTAAAGCCCCGAGGGCGTCCAACATATCCAACAAAATAGCAACTGATTGTTCTTGAGTCCAACTTTCTTTCATTTGGCCTATAAGGCCTTACTTCTACTGGACAACCCCAAATGTGTAAATGCCTTATGCTAGGTTTCTTTCCATTCCATAGCTCATAAGGGGTTTTTGTCACTGCTTTGCTGGGAACCTTATTAAGGATATAAACTGCAGTCTTTAGTGCTTCTCCCCAAAGTGATTCTGGCAATGAAGAATGACTAAGAATACTCCTCACCATGTCTTTAAGAGTCTGGTTTCACCTTTCTGCAACACCATTCATGCTAGGTTTACCTGGCATTGTATATTGCGGGACGATTCCACACTCCTTTAAGAAGATCGCAAAGGGCCCTGGACGTTGTTCACCTGATCCATCAGATCTACCATAGTATTCACCACCACGATCAGATCTAATGGCCTTAATTTTCTTGCCTAACTGAAGTTCAACTTCAGCTTTAAATTCTTTGAACACATCTAATGATTATGACTTCTCTCTAATCAAATATAGGTATCTAAATCTTGAATAGTCGTCTATGAATGTGATAAAGTATTGTTGACCATTCCAAGAGGCTATAGGAAATGGTCCACAAATATCTGTATGAATCAATTCTAAGACGTCTGAAGCTCTGTTGGAACCTATTTTCCTTATGTTTTCCTTTTTCTCCTTTATGCATTCAATGCACACCTCAAAATCATCCAGATCAAGGGGTTCAAGAATTCCATCAGTCACAAGCCTCTGAATTCTCTATTTAGAGATATGACCTAAACGCTTGTGCCACAGAACCAGTACCAACAAACTAAAGTGAGAGTCATACCCTTCTTTTCGCGCCATGCCTTGTATTTGGAACACTCTTTCTTCATGTGTCCAGATTTCTTACAAAAGAAGCAGGTGAATTCCTAGTCCTGCTTCTTTTGTTTCTTTGGCAATGCATCTGCATTATCCTAAGCTCTCTTTCTTTTCATGTCTTGAGAGGTTGATGCCAAGTGAGCACTATCATTCTTCTCTTGCTGTAACCTCTCTTCCTCTTGCACGCAGTGAGAAATGAGCTCATTAAGAGTCCATTTCTCCTTTTGAGTGTTATAACTCACCACAAATTGACTGTATTGTGCAGGAAGAGAGATAATAACTAAGTACATGAGCAACTCAGAGGGCAACTCTAACTTTAATGCCTTTAGTTTTCCAGCAAGATTAGACATTTCCATATTGTACTCCCTTATGTTTCCCTTTCCTTTATACCGCATGTTTATGAGTTTGGACAAGGTTTGACCAATTTCAACCTTTTCATTTCGAGCAAAGTATTGCTCGAGTTCCTTCAGAAACAACTTGGCATCAGTAGTCTCAACAATCGAGCCCCTAAACGCCTCCGGAACGCAACGTTTCATGATCATCGGACACATGCGAATTTGAGCGTTCCCACTTCTCAATTTTATCCGTGTTTGGATTTTCCTGAGTGGAAGTGGGTTTCTCAGTCCTTAGCGCATTATCGAGATCCATGCAGCCGAGAACAATTTCCACATTCTCTTTCCACAGCTTGAAATTTGCCCCATTAAGCATTGGAAGCATATTCATTTGAGCAACATAATTGGCAGCGGTAGCAGAAACTATACAGAGAACTAATAAAGATAACATACTAATAACATGTCATATCATATATATTCATACACGATATAGACAAATAATCCGAAGTAAAATGAGTTTATTATAAGATACCTAGCACAACATTAATATTTAGTCTGTGGACAAAAATATCAACTTGTAAGTGGTACTCTTAATGTAGTAATCAAACATTGACAATAAGTCCTGTCAAATCATAGCCTTCCTATGGGCCGACTATGAATTACATGGAGAATTCTTGATAATTGTCACATATTTATTACCACAGGTATGTTTGTTACTTGGTCAAATAATAATCTTCCTGTGGGCCGATCACTATCCGCATAAGCAATAAACACACACATGATCACACAACATATGTTATTTGGCCAAACAATAACCTTCCTGTGGGCCGATTATTATTTGCATAAATAAAATATATTTATATGACCAACCTATTTGAAATCAAATTAACCTTTATAAATTTGGCCACTGTGGCGGCTAACAAATCTATCATATTTAATTTCAAATAGAAACCTTTAGGGATAATAAACCCATTTAAAAACAAAATAACAACAATAAAGAAAATTATTCTTTATCAATCCCCAATGTATATACATACATACTATATCATTATACCATTAACAATAAATACCTTTTCATTATAAGGCTTAAAAATTAATGCACAAACAACGCACATGTAAGCCTTTTCAAATGAAAGCTTGAAAATGATGCATACAATAAATACCTTTTCATTATAAGGCTTAAAAATTAATGCACAATCGACGCACATGTAAGCCTTTTCAAATGAAAGCTTGAAAATGATGCATAATACCAAAAAATAAATAAATTATATTTAGCTTTTAACAAAGAATATCAAATATAAGGAAAACTCCAAAACCAAAGACCTTAAACATTTGATTTCTTTCAAACCGTAAGTCCAAAATTTTCTAAGAGAATTCATTGTTTATTCAAAAAAAATTCAAACAACAAAATCTCATCGATTATAAAGCCAAATTTTTTCCAAACATTCCATCTATTCACATATTCAAAATTTAAATAATAAACCCTTATTAAACTGTGAATCCTAGTTTTTTCTAAAAAATGTAGCTTTTGTTCCAAAACCAAAAAATCACCGTCAGGGAACAAAAATAACACTACATAGCTAATACAAAATACATAAGATGGAACTCATGTTCAAAAAATAATAAACTTTATGCCAAAAGACAATAAAACAAAATTTTTCACGATTCATCATATATAAAAATCACAAAACTTAATTCCCTCATGATTCAATATGATTATGGCTCTGATACCAATTGTTGGAATTTTTAATTCCTATAAACCTCATGGTGATAACTATCACCTACAAGCCAAGATCCCTCATACCAAATCATAAAGAAATAAGAACATAAAGGTGGAGGCATACCTGTCTCCATTGCAGCGGAATAACTTTGATCTTGTCTCTTGGGGTTTGTAGTCTTCCTCAGTCAAATTACCCTAAAACCGAATTCCATAGTGTGCCGTCTCTCTCTTGATGGGGAAGAGAAACTAGGGTTGTTCTTTGACGTATTGGGGACCATAACCCTTTGTAGTGTTTTTATCTTTATTGTTGGGCCAATAAACTTCCATTATACCTAGTTGGCCCAACACCGGTATCCACTCGTTCAGTCCAAACTCACTTAGGAATCTATTTGGGAATATTTACCTGATCACTTTAATTTACCCAATATATATAAATAGCACAATATAATTATTAATATAATATGTGACCCACAATAAGTATTAGAAAATATAATTTTCTAACATTGCCCCCATCCTGCTGCACCTGAAAAGGGCACGTGCCCTTGGTTCCTCAATCGGGAGTGCGCCCCAAAATTTGAATTGTATTGGACGAAGGAGCAATATTGTTAAAAGCTGGGGAAGTATTGGACTTTAAAGTCCCAATTGTATATTAAGGAGAAGAAAACGCCGAGTTCTTGTTGCAACGGGTGAAGGACAACGACACCATGGATTGCAAATAATTATTCAGTAAGGTAGGGGAGGAGATAGGTAAAGTGATTAATAGGGTTGGCAAAATGTAGTTTATCGTTGTGTACAATAATTTGCTACTCTTTAAGATTTCTCCTTCATATATATCTGAGAGCATATTGATCCTATATAGATTCACCAATCTCGTATTGTACATCCCCAATTCTCTTGTATCGAACACTATCCAATTCTATTTTAAGTCGTAGATTGTATAGATAATTTCATAATTCTTTAATGATTTATGAAAACAATTATTTATACAAGAGAAAGATTGTTTTGAAATATATGCATAAATATTCATTTTAGTATTTCAGCAAGAATGTTTTGCACACATAACTATCCCGGAAACTTTACCAGATGATATCTTAAAACATAGAATAATCTGTGTATTTCGTACCAAATCTTATTTTGCGTTCACTTCTTGTACTACGAAATTCTGCCATATGCTGCTTAATAAGACCATTCTGTGCATGCCAGAAGAGTATGTAGTTGAACCATACTATCGAGTGATATGAGCAATGAAAGAATCCATTTCCATACGAGAAACTCCACCTTCATCCATGGACCTATGGATGGCTTTTTTAAGGTCCTTTGCTCTCTCTCGCATCTCATCACCTTCCTTTGTTTCCATCAACCTTCTCACAGCATTCTCGATAACTGATGCAGTCACCAACTCATCTCTCTTAGCCCAATCCTGCACAACCAAACCAATCTTCAACACTTCTGTTATCAAAACACTGTTTCTTGGCTGATCAGAGTGCATGGGCCATGTCGCTATTGGAACCCCCATGGTTATGCTCTCTATGCATGAGTTCCATCCACAGTGACTCACAAATCCTCCTGTTGAAGAATGGCTTAGAATTTCCAATTGGGGTGCCCAGTCTCTCACAACTAACCCCATTTCCTCAACTCTCTCTTCAAACCCATTTGGAAGCTTATGTCTTCTTACTTCATCTCCATTGAAGATATCTCCTTTGTCAGCATCTCTCAGCACCCAGATGAACTTTTGCTTGCTTTGCTCCAATCCAATTGCAATCTGTTCGACTTGTTCCTCTGTCAATGCTGTTGTTGTCCCAAAAGATACATATATAACTGATTTTGGCTCTTGTTTATCAAGCCACTCCATGCTTAAATGCTTTCCCTTTGAGTTTTTCTTCTCAATGGATAAAGGGTTGAAGGGCCCCAATGCCCAATGCTTCTTGCTACCCTCGATGCATTCCAACGATTCCATGTAAGGGCTTTCAAATGCCCTCGTTGTGTTGTAGATGTTCCCATCACTGAAATTATGGAAATCTACTTGTGCACAAATGAAATCTACGGATTGGTTTGAGAAGCATCCGTTCAGAGAAGGAACTACAGGGACATGTGAGTTTTCTACCGGAGGCTTTCCCATTGCCTCCCAAAAAATCAAGAATGTAAAAAAGGCAGAGCCGCTGTGAAAAGTGTAATTCTCTGCATTTGTTATATTTTTTGCATCTTGTGCCACTGATGCTGTTAGGGAGTCATGGATAACTATGACCCTTCTAGCTATAGATGAAAGGGATTGCAGAAGTTCTGCCACAGGCTCACGCAGATGTAAAGAGGCCTCAAAGGAAGGAAGCAAATGAGTTGGGGATTTGATTTCTTCGTTGGGGTTGGGAGGAGGGGAAACAAAGGGAGGAACTTCAAAATCATGGAAATGAATGTTTGAAATCGATTTTGGGTCCCAACCTTGGACACGAATTGTGGCCTGTCGGTTATGTATGGCTGAGCCAACATAATGAACAGGAATGTTGCGTGATAAGATTAGGCGTGACAGATGCAGAAGCGGATTGAGATGGCCTTGTGCTGGGAAAGGTATCACAACAACCACCACTTGGTTTTGATGAAAGGCATTCCTATTATGGCTTTCACTATTGATTTGGTACTTAGAAGCCATTGGGGAACGTTGGTAGCTAGAATCTGTTACTGAACTTATGGATTGGTTTATGTACTATTTGTGTGTTGGATGTTGCTTTGCTAGGTGGGATGTTGGGTATTTATAGAATCAGATATTACAATTTAGTGGTTACTGAAAAATACAAGTATTTTAAAAGGCCGCATGTAATATTTATACGCGTGCTTCGATCATTTCGGAATAAATGCTTATTTCTGTAACTTGTTTCCAAAGTAATTCATAAACACATTTTATTTCTGATCGTTATTTGCCTTTGTTTTCGAACAATAGATGTCCAATATTAATCCGAACAAGAAGATGATTATAGCACAAAAACAGAAGAACTGAGAGTAATTGAAAAACAGGGGGTATAGAATTTGTTTATTTATATTAATCCACAGACATTCGCTGGCTGGCTTGGTTGCATGCTCTTAATTAATCTCTCAAACGATGACTTATATTTTTTTATTCTGTTCGTTTTTCTTCCTCTTCCCTTCCTCCTATCTCTATATATATATTTTGGGCGAACTTATAACGACATGGCTTTTAAGAAATTTTTGTCAAAAGACTATTTACCGAAAGCATTTATAAGATAGTTTCTTTTGACATTTAGCGTAATTTTGTTGTCAAAAAGCAAATTTTATTTTTCCCTTACTTTCTTGTCAAAGCACTATTTGAGGTGATATCAAATTTGAAATTCTCTCTGGAACTAACTACCTATAAAGACCTTGATAGATTAATTATGGATATACAACTAAAGGAGTCCATGCCTAAAGGTTCTATCCAACCCTTGTTGCCATAATTTGGTTTCCTGCCCTGAACCCAGTTTGTGTCAGCTTAGAATTTAGAAAGGTGAGTTTGTGTTAAAAAAATAAAAAGTAAAAAAAAGGAAAAAATGAACGGTGACTTTGTTTTAGGTTTAGCCATATTCTTGTCATATAGCTTTGCCAGAATCTTAAAAAAAAAAAAAAAAGATAGGAAGTTTGAGATTACAGTGATAACTTCTAAATTTTACATTAAATTATGTTGAGATCATTGACCTTTATATTCAAATGAATTTACGGCATGGTAAATTAAGCTGACCATGCTTGCTTGTTTAACATGGTAATTACATAAAATTTCAGTAATTGATTAATTGCATCTTATATGTAAAACTATTATTTTAGAAATTCACAGTGTAGTATCACTCAGCAAAGCCAGTGTGCTTACAGGTCATAGTTTAAAAAAAGAAGCAGGCCAAAAAATCAAATATTATATTGCTACACAAGGAATACATAGATGCTACATTGGGACCTTTACATTGAAATGAACATCACCTATTTTTCCGGCATGGAAAATTATGCGCACCATGCATCTTAGGTTGATATTGTAATTCTTTAATCAAATCTTATATGGGTGAAAAAAGGTATTGGACAGGTTGGGTTAACACCACATGCATTCGTGTATGGGTTGACATCCAAAAATTGGAAAATTTTAATTGAACAAAAGTAGGAAAACCTACATTAAATATGCAGTTGACCCAATTCCATTTTTTTAATAAAAAGAAAATGATAGTTCAGGTAGTAAAGATGCTGAGTAACAGAAAGAAAAAGGTTTTGGTTCAATACTCACGTGCTACTTTGGAAGGTGCTTAAATATTTTTCACCCCGCGTTTGGGGGCATCATTTCAGGTTATTGTAAGCATGGAGTACAATCGGGCAAGAGGCCCGCTTAGTGGAGGAGTTAGATCATGATGTGCATATGGATAGTATGGCATTTTGGAGGAGTTTATTTGATGCACATAGAATGACATTTAGCATTTTGGGACTTAGATCATGAACATACTGCATGTTGAGATTTCCATGCTTTTGTGGTGTTCATGACTAGATTCTAAGTCTATGTAGTTAATGTACATTTATGCCTCTTGTTTATATTTGTATTTTGGTGAGCATAGGACTTGTCCATGGCCATATATTTTGTGTTTTGAGGCATTTGGAGTCTTATGATGTAAAGTGACCATTTGATGTTTATATGGCTTTGGAACTGGGAAATATTGTAATTAATGCATTACATAATGATTATGCATGATGGAAGGGCTTAGAGCCTACATTAGTAATGGTACATGGGTTATAGTAAGTATTAAAGTGATAGGAATGGAATCATGGATCCCTTGTGAAGTGAAAAAGTTATCAAAACTGGTTTTTCACAGTAAGGAGTCGATTCCCTGCTGTTGGGAATTGATTCCCTGAAACAGAACACGCAAATTTCAGCCACTATGAAGGCTGGAAATCGATTCCTAAGGATGGGAATCGATTCCTAAAAACAGGGGATTAAAAATTAAGCTTCTGTGTGTTACTGTAGCTGTTGGGAATCGATTCCTTGAGGTTGGGAATCGATTCCCACTGGACAAAAATTGAAAATATGTCGTTTTATCACCTAGAGTTAATGATATTGCTTGGATGGGTTATAATTAATGACTTTTATGCTTCCGCGAGTTTTGCGTTTACAATTTCGGTGTTATTTTAATTGATATCAGTCATGTTTGAGTTTATTTGAGTTGTATAATGTATTAGGACATTGCCCGGTCTACATGTTGTAGTTCCGTGACTAGATATACAGCTAGTTATGCCAGGAGGTTATTCAGTTAGTTATTTATTGCAATTTACATACATGCGTTATTTTGAAAAGAATAAGTAAGTCAACTTGGTTAATATAATAGGATCATAATTGGAAACAAAATATCTAGCTTATGCATTTAATTAGCTGCGCTATTACCATCTGTATGTTAATACACCGGGTGCACACGAGGTGTTACAAGCGGCAACACCGATATAGTGATATTCATCCCCTATAAGGGAACATATTGGCCTTGCAGCTCTAAACGGTACATTGGCGCCGTCTGTCGAAAATTGTAGAATCCAATTTCCACTCTTTTACCGAAGATCCTAAGAAAGCTAAAGCTTCAGATCATTCTGATCAGACGTCACATGGCAGTCACCACCCAGAGGACTCATCAGCCTAGAGCAACCACTCCAGAGAGACACGTCCAAACAGTACACTCTAGCTCCCCACCATCAATAGAGTTAGCCCTAGCTCCTCGTGTCGTTGCAACAGCCCTCCCACTAGTTCAACCCAGACCAAACATCCTACCACCTGCTGCGGATCAACATACCAGCCACGCCATGTAGGAAATGCAAAGAGAGATGACCAACCTTCGACAAGCTGCTTATGCAGGCAATAAGTTAGGTGTGCAAGAAGCCTACAGTGAAAGCTCCACCCCAGCCCCACCACCTCCACCCACCTTCCAGTACGTTGTGCCCCTACTAGTAACAGCTGCCTAACATGCTGCTCCTGCCCCTGTCATCCATCAACAGCCACCTCAACCCCAACAAAGCCAACCGGTCTTCATCTACAATAACCTTGGAGTACCGATTGCCACCAGATACCCTCATAGACCTTACACTCACCAATCCGGTGGCCCCCATCCCATGATACCATTGGCCGCTATAATACCATTACATGGCTACACAGTGCCACTAAATAATGTACCCGCCCAACCACAAGGATCCTACATGCTCCTAGGTGTAACACCCCGTGTATACCCGGTTTGTTATCATGTCATTGTATTAAGCTATGCTTAATTAAAATGTGGAATTAACTTTTTCCTTTCAATTATGACATCGTTATCATTTACCAAGTTGATTACTTAATCTTCTTTCCAAATAATGCCTGTATGTAAATTGCAATAAAGCTAAATACACTGAATAACCTCATTACATAAATAAGTGAGTATCTAAGTCACGGAACTACCATACGTTGTCCAGACCATAATCCTGATACAATTATACAACTCAATACTAAAGTAAAATATAGTCAATCAATGTGGCATGGACAACCCCCATGCTCACCAAATAAGGCAACAAAGCCCAACAGAGTCTCAACAACAACAGCAGGATAATAAATATAAAGAATGTCAGCATCCAAGCATATCATCATAAGTCATAAATCTCAACTCAGCTCCGGCCTCCTGCCGCCTGAGGTATCCACCCCCCGAGTTACCTGAACCTGAAATATGTGCCCCAAATGTGGGGTGAGAGCTCTAAACAGAAATCTCAGTAAGACAAGGGGTCCACAAGGATTTCTCCACCCAGAGCTCACTTACATGTGCAATATAAGTTCAAAAGCAGTAAAACAATATAAGTTCCAAAATCAGTGCAATGCAGCAGAATAATCATGTCATGTGTGTCAACTATTCTACTGGCCAGAGAAATGCAGGATTTACATACATCTATTACCTACAATCAGTGCAAGTCACTACTTGCACCCACCCACAGAATCACCCTATGGTATGTCTCCTACATACACAGTGTAACGCCCGGCCACTTGCAAGTATCAACGACTATCCCCACACACTAACACGAGACTTTTCAGCGTGCTTTATCCTCAATCGTGTACTTTCCGGGAAAACTTTCCAGGAGGTCATCCATCCCTGAATTGCTCCAAGTCAAGCACGCTTAACTGTGGAGTTCTTCCAATCCGGGCTACCGAAAAGTAGATGCTTCTTGTTAATATAGGTAGTACCAATTAATTCTTATAAGCTATCCCCAGTTGTGCTGTCCTATACCAGCACAATCTCTGAAATCTCTCTCTTTCCGGTGTTATTCGATTCATTCATGTACCCCGCCGCTGGAAGCCTGCCAGGAGCCGCTTCTTGTCTGTGCCCTTGCGCACCGGCGATCACTCCCCGCCCTCGTCATCACTCGGGATGTTACATGCCCACCAGCTTCCGCCTGGTTCGTCCTCGAACCACACCGTACTGGATGAGAGGCCCTGCTCTGATACCACTTGTAACGCGCGGCCACTTGCAAGTATCAACGACTATCCTCACACAATAACACGAGACTTTTCAGCGTGCTTTGTCCTCACTCGCGCACTTTTCGGGAAAACTTCCAAGAGGTCACCCATCCCTGAATTGCTCCAAGTCAAGCACGCTTAACTTTGGAGTTCTTCTGATCCGGGTTACCGAAAAGTAGATACTTCTTGTTAGCATAGGTAGTACCAATTAATTCTTATAAGCTATCCCCAGCTGTGTTGTCCTATACCAGCACAATCTCTGGAATCCCTCTCTTTCCGGTGTTATTCGATTCATTCCTGTACCCCCGCCGCTGGAAGCCTACCAGGAGCCGCTCCTTGTCTGTGCCCTTGCGCACCGGCGATCACTCCCCGCCCTTGTCAGCACCCGGGATGTTACATGCCCTCCAACTTCCGCCTGGTTCGTCCTCGAACCACATCGTACTGGATGAGAGACCCTGCTCTGATACCACTTGTAACGCCCGGCCACTTGCAAGTATCAACGACTATCCCCACACACTAACACGAGACTTTTCAGCGTCCTTTGTCCTCACTCGCGCACTTTCCGGGAAAACTTCCCAGGAGGTCACCCATCCCTGAATTGCTCCAAGTCAAGCACGCTTAACTGTGGAGTTCTTCCGATCTGGGCTACCGAAAAGTAGATGCATCTTGTTAGTATAGGTAATACCAATTAATTCTTATAAGCTATCGCCAGCTCTGCTGTCCTATACCAGCACAGTCTCTGGAATCCTTCTCTTTCCGGTGTTATTCAATTCATTCATGTACCCCCTCCACTGGAAGCCTGCCAGGAGCCGCTCCTTGTCTATGCTCTGGCGCACCATGCCCTTACTAACCGGCGATCACTCCCCGCCCTCGTCAACACCCAGGATGTTACACACAGGCTTACCGTCTAGGTGGAACAATACATGCATATCATAAGGCACTTGCACATAGAGCTCGACAGCATTTCAAAATCAATACATGAAAACACATCATGCATATAAACCATTCCTCCATGGGGTATGGTGGAACCAACAATGGCCAAACCGAGGACATGAAAGCTTACCTCGCAAGTTAATTATCCAACCAAGAGTCCAACCAAGTCCAAGGTCCACAAACAGCACTGTCACAGTTTGTTTATACCAACAATCATATGAACAATCATAATCTACAAGCATATGACATAAAGACAACACTTTCCTTTTACGTTTCATGTCTTTAGGCTTCTCACAAAGCCATAAGCCCTCAATCACTTTGATTCTGACTTAGTTAATTATTAAAGAGGTTCAACTTAACCAATAATGGGTCCATAAACCCATAATACACTTATGTCATAACAGAACTATCACTGTCTCAAAATTCCCATAATATCCGGATATTTGTCGGGGGCATATCCGGATATCCATATCCGGATATCATATCCGGATATCTACAACCCCATATCCAGATATCAATATCTGGATATTTCCAACCCCATATCCGGATATGAATATCCGGATATCATATCTGGATATTTCGCGACAGAATACAATTTCTGCATTTTGCGAGATATCACACCCAAGGTTCCATTTTTAATCCATTTCAACATCCAAGCATGCATTTTTATATACATTTAGGTTCATTTACATGTTGGTTACCTAAACAACTCATTAAACATGTCAAGACTCCACTTTTAACCAAAGAAACTCATGATCAAGTGTGGTGAAGCTTTCCCAAGTTCAAAACAGAAAAGGAATGCTCTTGGAGCTCTCAATGTAGCTCCCAAGATTCTGACTTCAATATGCACGAAAATGGCACACCAAGAACGGTCCTTTCTCTTCAAAAAGAACTTCTTGAAGCTTCAACACTCAAGGAAATGGTTCCCACAACTCCTACCAATGAACTCAACCCTCACACCTCCAAAACAGAGGCCAAACTCAGAAAAGGAAACACCTTATACTCTCTCAAGTACAAAGAACACTCACACAAGGAGATTTGATGAAGAAACCAAGAGGAAAGGTGGCCTCTTGGCTCACAAAGTGGAGAGGAAGGGGTGGCAAGGGTGGCTAATGACCTAGGACATGTGCCAAGTCCTTATATAGGCCACTTAAGTTTTAATCGTACTGTATTAGCGCTAATAGCTACGCTTAGAATTTTAATCCCAAACTTTAGATTCTGAACCTAGCCATTTTCTAAGATTTGTCATATTTTTATATTATTTTTTGCAGTAATTTCTAGTACGCGCTTTTACTTAGCCAATATCAGTTTTGACACTTGTTCTCATTATTTTAACTTAAAACTTGTCACACTAGTCCTATATATTATTCTAGTGACATATAAATACTATTCATAATTTTCCGGGATACTTCGTCGGTACGTATTTATACCGTGGAGCAGAACCGGCATTTGCACTTTTCGTCAAAAAAACGACTTTCAATATTATTTAACACTTACTATAATTATTTAAGTTTTCTCATAATTATTGGGGTCAATTATGAAATTATTTCCTAAATTCACATTTAATCAATTAATTTCCTAAATTACCGGTGCAGGTTCTTACATTCACCTTACCTTTTTAGGATTTTGTCCTCAAAATCAGAAGCATACCTGTCCCGAAACTCGGGGTACTGCCAGAGAAGCTCGTCCGCTCGCTCCTAAGTACACTCCTCCGGAGTTCTTCATGTCTATTGCACTTTGACCATCGAATGATCTTGCTCCTAAGCCTTTTCTCGCCACGATCGAGAATCTTGAATGGTGCGACGGGAGTCTTTAGGTTCTCCCGAACCTTCACATCATCCGGTTGCACCATGTGCGAAGGATCTGCTATGTACTTTCGAAGCTGAGACACGTGAAACACATCGTGGATGTTGGCCAAGTTCGGAGGCAAGGCAAGCCGGTAGGCAACAGGTCCTACTCTACCAAGTATCTCGTATGTCCCAATGAATCGCGGGCTCAGCTTCCTCACTCCGAGGGCTCGACCAACACCGGTGATAGGTGAAAGTCTCACAAACACGTGTTTACCCTCACTGAACTCCAGTGGACGATGCTTAATATCATAATAGCTTTTCTGGGAATTTTGCGCCTGCTTCACTTCTCTCTGATCAAATGGATCTGTTGGCTGGTATCTTGGACAAAGTCCAAGCCAAACAACTCTTTATCTCCAACCTCGGACCAACAGGTAGGAGTCCGACACCTTTTACCATACAACGCCTCGTAGGGTGCCATGCCCAGGCTAGCATGGAAACTGTTGTTGTATGAAAACTCAACCAATGGCAGGTACCTATCCCATGCTGAACCCTGCTCCAAAGTGCAAGCCCTCAACATGTCCTCCAATGTCTGGAAGGTCCGCGCAGTCTATCCGTCAGTCTGAGTGTGATAGGTTGTACTCAATCTCAACTGAGTACCAAAAGCTCCCTGCAGTGCCTCCCAGAACCGAGATGTGAAATTCGGGTCCCTATCACTGATGATACTCTCGGGCACCCCGTGAAGCCTCACGATCTCGCAAACATAAAGTCTGGCCAACTTCTCAATAGTGAAGCTCACCTTTACTAGAAGAAAGTGGGCAGACTTAGTGAATCTATCCACAATGACCCAGATAGAGTCACAACTAGCCTGAGTCTTCGGCAATCCCACCACGAAGTCCATGGAAATGCTCTCCCATTTCCATTGCGCAATCTCAAGAGGTTGAAGCTTACCAGACGGCTTCTGGTTTCTATCTTCACCTTCTGGAAAATCAAACACTTGGAAACATAAACAACAATATCCTTCTTCATGCCCAGCCACCAGTAATTTCTTTTCAGGTCCTGGTACATCTTTGTAGCACCAGGGAGGACAGTAAACTG
The DNA here is from genome assembly GCF_033153095.1 of Gastrolobium bilobum. NCBI lineage: Eukaryota > Viridiplantae > Streptophyta > Magnoliopsida > Fabales > Fabaceae > Gastrolobium > Gastrolobium bilobum. Next base: position 121,913 of record NW_026895355.1, on the reverse strand, counting down.
ACCCTTATGAGCCTCTGTCATCACCTCCTCAGTCAAAGGACCTCGAGGAATCACAATCCTCTTTTGGAAAGTCAACAAACCATCCTCGTTCCAAGACACACTGTCCTGGTTCTTCACATAGTCAAAGCATTCTCTTTGCACCTGCGCCTCTTTAATCTTTTCCATGAGCTCGTTTTCAACTTGTCCAGTTTCCATTTCGAGAAGTGCACCCCCAAACAAAGAGGTCACTGTCAGATCTCGAAACTGCTCGATAATATCATAGTCACCCATTGTCAAACTGGATAGAGTCACGAATTTCCAACTCAAAGCATCAGCTACCACATTGGCCTTGTCAGGATGGTACTTCAATTCAAAGTCGCAGTCCTTCAGATACTTCGTCCATCGCCTCTGTCCCATGTTCAGCTCCTTTTGATCAAACAGATACTTCAAACTCTTGTGGTCACTGAACACGGAAAACTTCATACCAAACAGGTAATGCCTCCAAATCTTGAAAACAAAAACAATAGCAGCCAACTCCAAATCATGAGTCGGGTAGTTCTCCTCATGAGGCTTCAATTGCCTCGAAGCATAAGCAATCACTTTGCCCAACTGCATCAACACACAGCCCAGCCCTTTTCCAGAGGCGTCAGTGTAAAGCTCAATCTCCTTAGCAGGATCACGAAGAACCAACACAGGTGCAATAGTCAGTCTCTCCTTTAACTCCTGAAAGCAATCCTCACACTCGTGAGTCCACACAAATGGAGTCTCCTTCCGGGTAAGGTGAGTCAATGGTAGAACCAACATGGAGAATCCCTTGATGAACCTCCTGTAGTAACTAGCCAAACCCAAGAAACTCCTAACTTCTGTAACCGTCTCGGGTCTCTCCCAATCTAACATGGCCTTAAATGGCGCCGAACTACGGTATCAGCAGGTTGAGAAGGTAGCCCTCACACTTTTTTTTGCAAACCGAAGGGTGAGACCATATTTCCAGTGCCATCCCATTGTGGTCCGAACCAACCAACCCATCCACCGGATATTGCACAAACTGGACCTCATCAGATGAATGATGTCCTGGGAAATTGAATTGTCAGAATATTAGCTTAGCTATAAACCAAGGACAACCATCAAAGCACATGCTCTTACATGTTTCATTGCAGAAATGACGCATGCCACCCAATTTGCAGACCCCGCCACCAATGAGCAGCCGCCAGCTGTATGGAGACTTTTCGTAGATGGCTCCTCCAACACCAAAGGCTCTGGCGCTGGCATCATAATTTAAAATCCATACGGGGTAGTAGTTGACCACTATCTGACATTCAATTTCAACACTACCAACAACCAAGATGAATACAAAGCCATTATAGTTGGCCTGCTCCAAGCCAGAGAGTTGGGAGCCCAACGCCTCAAGGTCTTCAGTGACTCTCAACTTTTGACTTTTCAAATCTCTAGTGAGTACCAAGCTAAAGGACCTTTAATGAGAAATTACCTAGAAAAGGTTAAGGAAATCATGCGAACCTTTAAGGCGGTTGACATGGAGCACATAAGGCGATCAGAGAATGTAACAACCTATTGTACACCGATATTGTTAACATTGATTATGATATTAAGCGTAGTTACAATCATAGCAGTTTATTTAAAAATACGAGTAAACTTTTTCCCTTTCATTACGTGTACAATTTAAAACAGTATAAAACGTAATGAAACAAACTGTGATCGTAACTGATTTCTAAATGCGAAATTAATATTATACTTGGTTAACTATCATACAATACTTATTTTCAATTGCTAAGAGATTCCCATAAATCAACTTAGCCTAAAACACACTTTTACGATTTTCCTAACACTGAACATGCTTTTGTTCTCTCAATACTGGGTGTGACACACTTATCATTAATTTCTCATCTTTTAGTATATTAAGCTAGACTTCTTTACCTTTCCAAAAAGGTATCATACGTCTCAATAGGAGTTCTCTAGCTCTGGTTATCATCGTTTGAAGTTGGACAAGCAAAGCTGTCAACCAACTACAAACAGAGTACCAAACATCCCTCACCATTTTTGCGATTTCCAATGTTTTAATCAACCAATTTCTCTCACATTTTTATAAAGAATATTAGACACCTTTATCTTCAATTTGATATATCATAAGCCTAATTCGAGTAAAAATTGAGGGAGATATCATTTTTTTTAAGAAGGGACCCGAATAGCCCCCTGCACATGACTAATCAGGGTCTTCACTCCCCGCGAGCTACAGAATGCAATACAACTCTAAATAGAACCAAATTTTGGGAAAATATGGCTGATATCTCGACCTTTCGAATGAGGTATGTCATGTCCTAATTGGACATCTATGGAGGGAGATATTGTCTCCTAGAGTTGGCATAAAAACTGATCAACTCTAAGAAATTTTGATGGCATGTTCTTTTTTTTATTAACTAATCCCACTTTATGAAAGTGTGTTCTAAATCATTAATTGGTACCTAATTGATAAGGGTGGCAGACAAGGATCAACAAACTTTGGTGCCCTTACAATCCACATAATTCAATTACTTATTACTTATTTCAATCACATAATTTAATTACATGCATTTGACATATTTGAATACCATCATAACCTATAATAGGCCTATTGCCCTTCCATCACATACATGCTTCATAAATTTACACAAGGTCCATAATACTTGAATTACATTTATCCAATACCAATTATAACTACTAATCAAATGCTCCAAATACAAATGACATAATCACTAAACTTAGCTAAAATACAACATGAACAACAAAAGCATGGTACATGTCACTCATGCAATATAATATGTCCATGCTCTAAGTATAGCCTATCCAAATAAATCCAAAATGTAAAATTGGCATGCTGTAACACCCCGTGTATACCCAGTTTGTTAACATGTCATCGTATTAAGCCACACTTAATTAAAAATGCGGAATAACTTTTTCTTTTCAATTATGATGTCATTATCAATTACCAAGTTGATTACTTAAATCACTTTCAAAATATTGCCTGTATGTAATTGCAAATAGACAGCTATCTACACTGAATAACCTCATAATATAAATATGTGAGTATCTAAGTCACAGATCTACAACACGTAGTCCGGACATAATCCTGCTACATTAATACAACTCGAATCCAAATAAGACATAGTCAATCAATGTGGCATGGACAACCCCCATGCTCACCAAATAAGGCAACAAAGCCCAACAGAGTCTCAACAACAACAATATAATAATAAATGTAAAGCAGTAAGCATCCAAGCATAATAATCTAAACAACAAGCATATCACATCAGCTCTGGCCTTCTGCCGCCCGAGGTCTCAACCCCCGAGTTACCTGAACTTGAAATATGTGCCCCAAATGTGGGGTGAGATCTCTAAACAGAAATCTCACTAAGGCAAGGGGTCCTCAAGGATTTGTCCACCCCAAGCTCACTTACATATCAATATAAGTTCTAAAAGCAATATACAATATCAGTTCCAAAATCAGTGCAATGCAACAGATAATCATGTCATGTGTGTCAAGATATTCTACTGGCCAAAGAAATGCAAGATTTATATACGTCTATTACCTACATTTAGTACAAGACGCCACTTGTACCCACCCATAGAATCATCGTATTGTATGACGCCACATACTCAGGCTTACCGTCTAGATGGAACAACACATGCATATTATAAGGCCCTTACACTTAATAGCTCAAAAGCATTTCAATCATCAAAACATGAAAACACATCATGCATAAAACCATTCCCCCATGGGGCATGGTGGAACCAACAATGGCTAAACCGAGGACACGAAAGCTTACCTCGCAAGCTAACTATCCAAGCCAAGCTCACACTAGCTCAATGCCCACAAACAGCACAATCACAATCTGTTTATACAATAATTAATCATCAATAATCATTGCTCAAGATTCCATTAAGTGATTAAGGCTTTCCAACTCATTTTAAGTCATTCCATGCAATTTCTGAATGAAGTATTCGAATACTCCTCGATGAGTATTCGAATACTCCATGTCTCCAGAAAGTATCCGAATACTTTCACTTAAGTATTCGAATACCACAAGGTATCCGAATATTTTTCCCTCAGTATCCCAATACCATCAGGTATCCGAATACAAACACAACAGTATTCGAATACTACCCTGTATTCGAATACTTACTCAAAGGTATCCAGATACTTTTCTTCCCAGAAAAGTATCCCAATACTCCTGCAAGGAGTATTCGACTACCAAGGGATAAGTATTCGAATACTACACGAAAAGTATTCGAATACATATCAGACAGAATGCAGAAACTCGAGTTGTTCACTGTATAATTCCATTTTTAAGTGTTCAAATGCGATTGGGAGTCCAATAACTCACTAAACAGATATTCATTAACATATATTATAGACTCAGAAACTCAGTCCTTAACTCAAATGATCCAAGTTTTACTTTTTAATGGATTAAACAAGCTTAAATCATGAAAATAACAAAGAGGTAGTCATGATATACCTCCAAAGCTCAAAACTCCAAAAATAAGACACACTAGGGGTCCTCTACACAGCACCACAACACTGACTTTACCAAGATACGAATTTGATCATCAAGCTTGGCCCTTTATGCCAAAAGGTGGCTTCTGGAAGCTCAAAAAACCAAGAACAAGGATCCACTCAACCAACTCAGAAATACAGCCTCCTAAACCTCACAAACTCTGAAGCTAAACTCAGAATGAGGTCTCCTACTCACTCCCAAGGCAAGCCCACACTCACACAAGTGTTTTAGTGGAAAGAATCAAGGAGAAAAGTGGCACTCACAAGAGGAAAAGGAAGGTGAAGGTGGCAAGAGGAGGCACAAGGATGCTGAAGAAAATCAAAAAACCCACGTAGGAAATCAAACATGGCCTAGGGTTTTGGGCCAAATGGGTATTTATAGCCCACTTAAGTGTAATCGCATAGCATTAGCATTAATAGCTATGCTTAGCATTTTAATCCCAAACTTAGGATTCTGAACCTACTCATTTTTCTAAGATTTGACATATTTTTATTTTATTTTTTGCAGCACCTTTCCGGTACGCGCTTTTACATAGTCAGTATCAGTTCTGACACCAGTTCTCATTATTTTCACTTGAAACTTGTTATGCTAGTCCTATATATTATTCTAGTGACATATACATACTTTTCATAATTTTTCGGGATATTTAATCGGTACGCATTTATACTGTGGAGCAGAATCGGTATCTGCACTTTTCGTTAGAAAGCAACTTTTAACATTATTAATCAGTTACCCTAACTATTTAAGCCTTCTCATAATTATTAGGGTCAATTATAGAATTATCTCATTAATCTCATAATTAATAATTAAATTCTCAAATTAACGGTGCAGGTTCTTACTCATGCTATCATCATGCACTCCACATATGCTACTCATCATCCTCAATCAGTGGGCCTCTTGCCCAGGACTCCAGTACCGCTACATCCATCTGAAACACAGCTCCATTGCACGAGATGATATATAAAAATATATCTTAGTAACCAAAAGGTTCTGGAGGGTCACTCCGCCCAATGGGTCACTCAGATGTAAAATGACAATAATATAACCATACACACATCATACAAAATCGCACAGCCCAATGGCTTACAACATACGGCATATCATACGGGCTCTCTTCCAAGAATGTATCCCCAGGATATCATTCAAGGTGCCCCCAACTCTGACTCCCGAGACATTCCTAGAGTGCTCCTCAACGGATCACAACTCTATGTCCCCAGGTCAAGTAGAACTCCCCACGAAGGTCTCTCAAGTGGAAGTCTCATACGACATACGGTAACTATCTACTGGCCAGAGATACAGTACAACTCACTTGTACCCATTCAACAAATACATGCATGATCATGTTATACTTACACTATTGCATCAAACAACTTCCAACCACTACCCCAATGGGCATGGTAGAGCACACACGGGATTAACCTCAGTACCAAGAGATTACCTTTGTGAAGCTCTCAAGCTAGGTTGCTTTAATCACAAGTTACCTCGTAACTTTCTTCAACAAAGAAATGCCTACACAAAAGGTCATTTGTACATCCATTAGTGCCACAATGACAACCCATTTGGTTATCCATACAATCATGCATACAAGTGCTTAATCACTTACCAATATCTTTTTGGTCAAGGACCTAAGAATCCACAAGCTCCAAGCTTTAGCCTTCTAGGATTTCCTCCATGGGAGATAACTTACAATGATCACAATACATGATCATCAATCCACTTGCTACACAAGTTATGATTCAACACAATGCATCTCCCTTCCATATGTACCCAATTCGGCCAAAAGGCCATTTTTACAAAATTCATTTTGTTAATTTTATATAACCAATCTAATGGTTTACTTGTTCAACCACAACACCATATAAATAGCCCAAATGTATCAAACCATCACTTAGGACAATTTTCTCCAAGAAAGCCTAATATGACCGAATGGTTGTCACCCAAGTGGTTAGGGATTTTTCTTGCATATTCAAAGTTCAAGGCATTCATTTAGGCCTACACTAGTTCATCCAATTGCTCAACAAATCCATTCATCAAGTGATCTTTCTTTCAATTCACATGCATCACTCACTCGTACAACCTATTTATACTTGATTCAAATCCATACAAGTTCAACTACACAATTTTTGCATCATATTTCCCTTAATTTCCCTAAATGGCCGAATATATACTCCAAGGATACCAAATAATTTTCAATTGATTTTCACACATCCAATGCACCATTCATCATGTTATTAACTATTACAACTAATCCACAACTCAATTTCACAAGCATTCAACAATTCAATTTCACAAAATTATGCTCATCCATCCAAAAATTCAGTAAGTTTTCAAACTTTTTCACAATAATTTTGACGAGCTCAATCACTCTAATTCATCATTCTACATTTGAGGTCCCCAACTACCTCCAATCAACATACATAGGCTTACGTTTCACATTTTGATCTTCAAGAATATCCCGCCATAGGTAGTGAAACTCACCAATGATCAAGGTCTGAGACCCCTAAGGATGATCTTCAAGCAACAACACAACCAACAAGCTCCAATGGTGTCAATGGCTTCAAATTTTCTCAAGGATGTGTGAGAAATATCTCAAAATCTAGGGGTTTTCGAGAGGAACGGAGGTGTGGGTTGGATTCATAGGGCCATTTACTTGAAATTTCATGTAAGACAAGAGTGGTTTTGGTTGAGATATGGATGAGAAATCTTCAAGCCCTAACCAAGGAAGGTGGGTCAGTTTTTCAGAGAGAGAGAATAAAGGTGGAGGATGATGAATAGTGGATGATTAGTTGGTTGCTTATGTCACTTAACTGGGTGGGTCTCACTTGACACCTCACTGAATTCAAATTATTTCAAATCTTCCACATAAACCACTAATCTCCAATTAATTTACAAACTCCAAAATTTAACATTCACCAAAGTCTTTTAATTACCCTCGAACAGATGAATCTGGAGTTTTCCAGTAATTCGGTGAAATCACTATTTTAGCCTGATATGTGCATCGTTGGCACGTTTCCCCAAAAGCTCTAAAATTCATCAAATTTTATCAACAATTATATTTCTTGGTCTTAAGTTCCTTTTCCAATTTATATTCAAACCTAGAGCACAAATTTCACTCAGCTCGTTTTTTGGTGCAACTGTACCACTGTATTTCATCTAGTAAAACATTATTCATCAAATTTCCAGAAACTTGCCTAACCACTCAATTTTTCGTTCTGAATCCATTTCCAGGGTTACTTTTCTCATTTGAGACCTTATCCTATCATTTTACTATTTAGGGTTATGTGTTTGTTAAATTATCGTTTACCTTTTTACGTATTTTGACCCAGAACTCGAGATTTTCACTCATCTTACCCCTTACTCCTCATTTTAAGTATAATTACGTGTTTCAAATCTATGAGGTGTTATAGAGAACACCCGAGCTGACATCTTCGCCAAAATAGCAAGCACTAAATGTTAGTATATGGATGTCTTAGAGACAATCTTTTGATTAGATTAGGACATATGTTGACCTTTTATATTGTCGCAAATAAATAAAAGCACTCTTTATCCTGTTTCATATTTTGTCTCAAAATTATTGTTAATATTTTATATGAGTAACTGGATAACCCCCTTGGAATAGAACATGTATCTCTTGAGTATCTGTGATGAGATCACGATCATGAGGATTCAAGTATACCAGATGTTTATTCCTAATTTTATGTTCCTAGTCTAGAGACACTGAGAATGGGGATCAATAATCTCGGGTAAGACTAGCACGGCTTATCTACTTGTATTCGGATAAAAGGTAAAGACCTCATGAGCTACAGATATGGAGATGTTTTAGCTAAAGTCATAGGTGGACCTATAAGGATATAGCTTGCACTGAACAGACCCACAAAGAGACTCTATGAGGAAATCTCACAAACAATATCATTAGAGTAGTCTCTTTATATTTGGATATGTCTTTCCTTAGACCAGAAGTTATTACCTAGACTGTGTTCTAGAAGGCATGCTTTGATTGTATACCTCGTCTGCCTGAAACATGGAGACTCATAGGTACACTGTTGGGCTTGTCCTGAAAGAGCACAGGGCTAGGGTGATAAGCTGAAGGAATTCGTCAAATCTCTGTGAGAGATTAGGTTATCTGTAAACCGGAGAAATCAGGATGACATTTACTGGGACTTAGGAATCTATGCATAGTAAAAGAGATCATGAGATGATCTGCCTTTAGAGTCAGTAAATTGAAGATTCCCTATTTCGAATAAAGCTTACCCTAAACCGCAAGGGTTGATACACTTCCTTACCCTAGGTTTTATGGGAAGGTAACCGAGACGAAAGGAAATACATACGGCAACCAAATATGTGTAATAGGATGATTATGACATTAACCTAACTAGCTCTGGGGCAACAAAGCATTGCTAGTGCTCTGTGTTGTCATTAGATGGGTTGTGGGCTTATTGGGCCCAAGCCCATTTATGTCAGTGGCTATGTTGGGCCTAATGAGTCCCTCACTAACACCTTATTGTCATGACAATATAACATTAAGGGTTTTGGGCCTAATAATGGTTATTAGCCCAAGAAGAAGTTTGGAAGCCCACCAAAAGGGAAAAAGGGCACATGGTTAGTTAATGGGCTTGGATGGTCCAAGACATTACTAATTAATTTAATTAGTTAAATTAATTATCAAATGTTTAAATTTTGAATTTTGAATTTGAAATTTGAAATTTGAATTTTCAATTTGAAATTTGAAATTTGAATTTTGAATTTGAAATTTGAAATTTGAAATTTGAAATTTGAAATTTGAAATTTGAAATTTGAAATTTGAAATTTTGAATTTTGAATTTTGAAATTTGAATTTGAATTTTGAATTTGAAATTTGAATTTGAATTTGGAATTTGAATTTGAATTGAAAATTTAAATATTTGAACGTTTGAATTCAAATGTTTGAATTCGAATTTGAATTGGCTATGAAAAGTTGTTTCATAACAAAATGATAAGATAAGATCTTGTTGGAACAAATTCCAAATATCAGGAGGAGATCTTTGACAATCTTCTAGTGAGGATATGGGGCGCTGATTTTGGCTTCTGATGATGGTCATAGGATCAACCAAATGAGCTCCAGTCAGATTTGGTTTGTTGAGAGAATAAGTGAGACAGTTGGTTCAAGTTTGAATGCATCTGGTCAACGTATCTGGACTATTATGAGGCCAAGTGGGGCGCACCATATGGCTGGCTATATGATGGTTGTTGTGTCAGATTCTTGTTGAGATATTCACTTGATATCATGAGGATGTGAGAGGAGGTTGTTAACAAGATTTGAATTTTGCAACAACTCCACTCATCCCCCCTAATGTGCGCTACATAGGGCTTTATTTAAGTGAAGAAAATCTGATTTTAATTAACTAATTCTCTCATCTCCTTGTGGGTTCCTTTTGTCAGGTTTTTCTTAAGAGAGTTTTGAAATAACCTAGCCTTTTTCAAAGTAAAACCATGCGCCACTTTTGTGTCTATTCTTGCTGAATATTCACTCTTCTAAACACCTTGACCTAGCCTCCTCCTTCACACATTGGGCGCATAGCTTGCCTCCATTGGTGTTTTCGTTGGTGGCCTTGAAGAAGAGTTTTTCCGTCTTGACAAAGGGTGGTGTGGATCAACATTAGAAGGCTTGCATCTTCAAGCCTCATCTTGATCATCCTCAAGTTTTGGAAAGCAAACAAGGTAACATCCATGCCCTAAAGCATGTTTCTTGATATGGTATGTGTTATTCTGCTTGAAAAATTTTGTTTTTCCCTCTCACATGCCTCGACCTTCAAGGTCAGTTTCTTTCACTAAAAGCCTAGGAAACAATCGCACAGTCGTCCAACAAAATTTGCCTAGTCCAGGCATTGTTATGTGCATCTTAGACGTAATGGCTAAGACTGCCCAAGAGATTTGGAGCATACCCATCATTAATTACCTCTCTGAAGGAATCCTCCCCTCAGACCAGAAGGAAGCAAAGAAAATTAAGCGAAGAAGCTCACACTTTTGCATTGTGTAAGGCCGCATGTACAAAAAGGGACTGTCAGCCCCACACTTAAAGTGCATGAACCCGAGCGACATTGGGTACATTCTCGAAGAAATTCATGGAGGCTTTAATTATCACCACATAGGAGGATGCTCTCTCGTAAGGAAAGCTCTTAGGGCAGGGTTTTATTGGCCCACCATAGAAAAGGATGCCCACAACCACGTAAAAAAGTGTGAAAAGTGCCAAAGACACGCCGATATACACCGGGCACCACTTGAAGAGTTAAAGTTAATAACATCCCCTTGGCCCTTATACAAATGGGGCATAGACCTTCTGGGACCATTCCCGAAGGCGATCGGCCAAATTCAATGGTTGATTGTCGCCATTTATTACTTCACCAAGTCGGTGGAGGTTGAACTAGTCGCCACCATAACTTCACAGAGAGTGAGAAGATTCTTTTGGAAAAACATAGTTTACTATTTTGGCATCCCCGGAGAGATAATCACTGATAATGACACCCAGTTCACGGATGCCGGATTTAGAGAGCTAATGGCAAACCTTCATATCAAACATCACTTTGCCGAATTAGAACATCCCCAATCTAATGGGCTAGTGGAGTCAGCCAACATAATGCTTTCTTGAAGAATCAAGAAGAGACTAGAGGCACATAAAGTGGCATGGGCTGAAAACTTAGACAACGTCCTGTGGGGCTACAGGACCACCGCCCAATCCAGTACTGGAGAGACACCCTTCAGGTTGACTTACGGAGCAGAATACATGATCCAAGTTGAAATTGGCGAGCTGCCCTAGAGAAGACAGTGTGCAACCGAAATAACTAACAGCAAAATTCTTAAAGAAACACTTGACCTCATAAACGAGCTCCGAGAAGAATCCACACAAGCTGAAGACTCCTCCAAGGAAAGGTCTACCACCCGTTACAACGAGAAACTCATCCCACGCAGGTTTGAAGAGAGAGACCTCATACTCAGGTGAGCAGATGTTGGAAACAAGAACACTCGCGAAGGAAAGCTTGCCCCCACTTGGGAAAGACCCTACCGAATAGCCAATAAGTTAGGAGGAGGTGCCTATACCCTAGAAACTCTAGATGGTAAGGCGATCCCAGGGTATGGAACATGGACAAGCTTAAAAGATATTATAGCTAAAGGCACAGGCTTAGGCCAGGTGACTAATGTACTCAATAACTGTACTCTTTTTTCCTTTACCAAGTTTTTATCCCAATGAATTTTTCTTGGAAAGATTTTTAATGAGGCAGACAATAAGTACTTATTCAACCATGAAAGGATCAATAAATGTTTATTTCACTATTTCCATCCCAACTATTTCGCCCATCTATAAGGATTAATTTAGCTATGTTCGGTCAGCCCGCCAAACATTACACTTAGGAAGGTTCTCACCCCCAGTGAACATCCATGTACCCGGAAGGTTCTCACCCCCTCCAAACGTTACACTTGGGAAAGTTTTCACCCCCAGTGAGCTTCCAAGTACCGGAAAGGTTCTCAACCCCGCCAAATGTTACACTTGGGAAGGTTTTCACCGCCAGTGAGCGTCCAAATACCGGGAAGGTTCTCACCCACGCCAAATATTACACACAGGAAGGTTTTCACCCCTGCCAAATTTTACACTCGGGAAGGTTTTCACCACCGCCAAACGTTACACTCGGGAAGATATTCACCTCCGCCAAACATTACACTTGGGAAGGATTTCACCCCCGGTGAGCGTCTAAGTACTGGGAAGGTTCTCACCCCTGCCAAACAAAAACTACAAGCGAAGCCACACATTAATCGGAGTAAGCAAGACAAATAAAGGCTCAACTACGAAAATTAACTTTCCATTACAAGAAGTTGGATTACAAATAAAAGGTTGTCATACCAACCACGATTAATACAAGAAAAACTAAAGATAAAGTCCACCTTTTTGGCTAAGCGGCTTGCCCAACTTGATCCTAACCAGTAGCATCAAACGCCGCCGACCCAGTTTACACCTTGGTTGGAGCCTGATTCACTTCGATGGTACCTGATTCCTCGTTAGACTCTGAAAACTCCTCCACCACCCTCACCTCCCTGTCAAAAAGGTAATGAATCAAATGGTCATCCTCAACCACGTATTCTGGGTCAAGTCCAACAAGATCTGCCTCCAGATAATGGAATCGAGCTTGGTGAGGTGCATTATCAAATGAGTCATACAAAACTTTGGCCAACGCTGCCTGGGAGTTATCTATAGCGGCCTCTAGTTCCTTGACCCGCTTCGTAGACCGTTCTAAGTCTTCCCGATCGGCCAACACAACCCTCATAGCTTCTTGAATCTTGGCAAGATCCGTAGCTAACCTTTCTCTAGCTTACGAAAGCTTAGCCTTGACCAGAGTCAGCTTGTCCAACCTCTTTGACAAGCTATCATCAGCCTGAGAAAGGCGTTTAACCTCCTCGCTTTTCTTCTTCAACAAAACATTACTATCATGTAATGATTTATTAATAGCTATTAAGTCGCTAGCCTCTTTGCCAAGCCTACCAACCTCAGCAGTGAGCTCCTGAACTTTTCTTCCCAGCTAGGAAATACAGTCGTCCCACTCGGTACAAAGATGACCACCAAGAAGAGTCGCCTCTTAAATGGATAGAGCCCGCCCAATGAGCACCTGCGCACAGTCAACCATCGCCAGATAGTCTATTTTTCCAAGCTATCCCACATTCAAAGCTGGTTTGGTAAAACCATAGCTAGATCTATTTCCGTTAATTTTAAGGCCTTATCCAAAGAGACAGGCGTCATTAAGGAAGAAACCTTGGCACATGGAACTGCACCATCAGCACTCTCCCCACCATCAAGGCCCACAACCCCGCCCTAGTTAACAACAACCACATCAGACCTCCTCGGCGCAGGGGAACCATCCTCCCTAACTGGCTCAGACAGATTTGGCTTAGCTCTCGCCAGCTTCACTTTCTTCGGCAGTGGGACATCCTCAGTCCTAGGATTTTTCTGCCTGTAGTGAACCTGATCCGGTTTCATAGGTTGCTTAGGAGTTTTTCTTACAAGCGAGCTACGAGCCCAATCTTTCATCTCCTTGATGATAGATCCTTTGGCCCTCTTCGGCATTTCCTCCTGAGGGATATCCATCGCAGACTGAATATTTTTATTTTGTTGTATAGGAGCAGGCTCTTTCCCCTTACTTCATTTCTTCTCCTTCTTCTCCATCCTGCGAGCAACGTACGAAGCTTCGCCAGCGCCAGCCCTAATCCGAGCAACAGCCTCACGAGCAACTTTTAGCGAATCCAATGGCAAGCTGTGAATAGCAAGAAAAACACATAAGTCATAATACAGGTCAAAAATAAAGAAAAAATAGTAACTCTGTTTACACACACAATCAACCGCCACACCTCCATAACCGACAACCTTCTTGGTCGGCCATCGCCCCAAAGGTTTCTTAAGAGCCTCAAACTACTTTGCCACGCCCTTTTTTTCCTGTGACAAAGTATCATAACCAAATGAGTAGTGACTGAGAGGAATCTCATAGTGCTTTTTCGACCAATACAACTCAATTTGGTTGTCCCCGCTCTCGGGGTCAACAAAGAAATGGTTTTCCCCCTGGCCAAGCAAATGTATGACCTAGAAGAAATTCTCCCTCCAATTCTTGGAAGAATCAACATAAATGGTAAAAATTGCCCTCATTCTTCCCCCTCCTTGAGAGAGACCCAACCCAATTTCTTGCCCGCCGAAGACACCTGAAAGTAGTAGAAAAATAGCTTTACGATGCAGACCCATCTGAAGTACCGACATTTGATCTCAAATACCAGGATGAAGCCCCAAGCATTAGGATGCAGCTGAGAAGGAGCAACGTGCAAGTGTCGAAGAAAACCCATTTCAAACTCCGAAAAGCGAAACCTAACTTTCTTGTCAGTGAAGTAGTTCTTATACTTGAAGAATCGCCAAGTACCAAGTCCCTTACTGCGAGGCCGTTCACAAACCTTTTCAGATTCTTCCACAATTCACTACTGCCACTTATCATCATTAGTACCACCAACAGTAAGGTCAAAATTACCCTCAAGCTCATAAGCAGTGTCTATGATTGACTGATTCAAGTAGTAAGATGATGTAGATGGCACATCTTCGTCCACCCAACTCTGCACCGCTAAACGATCAAATAGACAATCGCCCCTCATGTGTAGTCAAAGTGTCACACCGCCGTAACATAGTATGAGGAAGAGAGATAAGATCAAATGCCTAACATTCTAACCAACATCAAGAAACTTGCACCGCCATTCCCAGAGATGAACCGCACCCCCTACTCCTCGTAGGGACTAACTCAGTCGCTTACGCACCAAACGCCTTCACTACCCCCTCTGAAATATGACAACCAAGAAGCAATTAAATACTAACATATATACCTTAGAAATCATAAGCGTCTGAACAGGTGGAAGTATAATAGTTCGAGTATGTGAGCGGGCGTGACCACCAAGGTGGCAGCACCTTGTGCAATCCTAAATCTTCAGCAATAGCATCCCACGCACCATAACGTATGAGTCGAGCATCCTCTAGATGATACCTACACCATAACGTATGCGGGAGAACAAGAAGGAGTCCAGAGGAAGATTAATAAGGAGAAAACCACCCCTTAAATATAATTTTGGTACGACGCCCCAAATCCACCGATTGTTCGATGGAAACAAATGTTTGAAAAGTAATGGGCCAGATGAGGGGCCCAACTGTAATTTTGCCAAGATAAGACACCCCTCATATCGTATTAAATACGGCACATTCCACGAGATAGAATGTCTGCACATAAATAGCAATAATCGACGCAACAATCATTATAGATTCCAGAGAATCGAGGAGTCACCCTCATTCAACAGACGACACGTATCCTACCAACATGGAGAAGCCACCAGGCACTTCATTCAGCCCTCAAGACGCCAGACGCTGCATATAGACTTGAAGACGCCAAACGTATCGATGGGCCTATAGAATGCCAAGAGTGATTTATTACAGCATTAAACATAACCATGAACTCTACAAAATCCAACCGCCAAGCTTGGAGTTTGGCGAGCATTAAGCGCATCGCCATACCTCTGAACGGTCGCCCAAAGAACATCTCTTCCTTCCAGAAATGCCAAGGCCCAGTCCAACATATTCACCTTGGCACCAAAGCTTTGCTTGCTACCAAGCTGGGGGCCCTCCTGTTTTGGATGGCCCCAACCGGTCGGCCCATTAAGGTAGGCCCAAATTCCTCCCACTCATCCATGTCAGCCTGCTGACCAAGGGTTACCAACCCTCCACCCTTTATGTCCCTATAGGACAATGTTCCCGAGGCGAGAAACCAAAATGTCTTGCCTTGGGATACTACGTTCCCCAGGTAGCCTTCTCAGACCCCCTAAATAAGAGTTTCCCTTCCATAGCAACAGCAGCAGCAGCAATTGCCACCAGCATAGCAGGGGCTTCACTTCTGCAACGGCATCGGTGACAGACGCCCATCGCCCTCTCCATGGAGAATTGACCCGGCTCGTCCCCCATTTCGAGTAGGGCATCTTCTCCCTTATAAATACTCTTCTATCACTCAGCAAAAGAGCATCTTATGTGTCGTTACTCTGTCATTCCTCCATGCCCTTGCTATCACAGGCACACCCTATCTTCCAGATCCTGACCTCATACGTGGGACATCGTCGTTTAACTTGGTGTCTACTTTGTTAGCGACAACCCCTATATAGTGATATTCATCCCCTCTAAGGGAACATATTCGGCTTGCAGCTCTCAACGGTACAAATACACTGTCTGAAAATATTTGAGGGGAGATATCTACAGAATTTACCAAAAATTTAGTAAAAAAAAGTGGCAAACAAATTTAAATATTGTATTCCTAATAAAAAAATACAAAATTAAAGCGACTGTGAAACTATCTACTAAAGTAATACACCTCAACCCCACATTTTGCTTTCCTTATCTTCCTTTACACGCATTCTTTATTTTCTCTCTGAAATTCTTTGCATGACAGATTTTCTTTGTGTTTCTATGAGTAGGTAAGGGTTTTCACCATTGTTTCTTGGTCGACATTGTTGCTTTGTCATTTGGTGTTGTAAACATTCATCTTTCTCACATTAGGTACCCCCAATTACCCTTTTTATCCTTTAATGTTCCATAAATTATAAGTGGTTTTGTGTGACAAAATGATGCAGGCGGTGGCGGTGAGGATAGTTAGAGAAATTAAGAGTGGGTGGAGAAGCTAACCACTTGGGTGAAATATTGGGTTTTTGAAAAGCCAAAACCTCCTCCTAAGGTGTTGTAGCCCATGCAAGAGAAATCTTCTAGTTATAGAGTGCATTTTTAGTATTATGGTGGTACTGAATTGGGTGCATTTTTTGTAATTTATAATATGCACTCTCGAAAGAACATAATGTAAAGTATAAAAAATGCTTTTTTCCTCTCACTCCAGTATAAAAAGCAACTGAGGTGGTGTCTTCCTATGGGCCAGTCATACCTGCCGTTGGCCTGTAAAACCCAGTTCTAGAACCGGTTTGTTAACATCGCATTATGATATTAAGCGCAGTTACAATCACATGGGTTAAATTAAAATCCGGTTCCTTTTTTCTTTTTTTAAAACATGCCGAATCTAAAATGCCCAATTGCGTGATCATAACCATATTACATTGCGGAATAAAATGAATTAAGCTTAACATGATACTCTTATTATATTAGATCAAAGGTTGTTAAATTTCCTCCTCTCTTCATTAGCTACGCGTGGTTTCAAACCGCGCCTCATTTGGAGCTCTGTAGCTCAAGTTATGACAAATTATAACAATACATGTTTATATTGGACACAGGCCGCGTGCGCTTAAGCGCGCTATCGGGCGCTAAAGCGCCCACTGGCAGAAAGGAACTCGTCTTTTTGCAGCTAACGGCGCTTAAGCGCGCACCAGGGCGCTAAAGCAGCTTCCCTGGGCGCTTAGACCCCCATTTGGGCGCTGAAGCCCGCGGAGGCAGAGAGCATGGGCTCTCACAGGGGCAGCAAGGCGCTTAAGCCCCCTCTTGGGCGCTTAAGCCACCTGAGCGAGCTTAAGCCTCCATTTCCAGGCTTAAGCCCCCTCCACAGGGCAATTTGGCCTCCTTTGGTATTTCATCCATAACTTTAGTTACACTACTCCTATTTTCACAATCTTAGTCTCCTTGGAAAGCTAAGAAAAATGTCTACAACTTCCATCAAGACACAAGGGTCCAAATTTATCATATAGAATACGAAAAATGGACAAGAAGACAGGACATTTTTACTTTTACTTAGATTTTCAAACCAAAGGTCCTCTTTCACCTAATTGACATCCTATAATCCTCTCAATACATGGATTATAATCTTTCAAGGTACTCATACACTAAGAGAAGCAATCATACCATTTCATCATACATAGATCCTCATTAATTACAACATCATCAGGTCTCAATTACATCATTGTCCTTACAAATTTCATATACATGCCCAAGGACTTAGCTACAAAAGGAACATGATCAAAGCTATAAGCCATTTACAACAAGGCATTCACCACTACAATGATCATGCACTAAGTCCCTCAAAATACATAATGTGACATCAAAATATACATATAGCAATTCTAAATGGAATGCAACTCAAAATATCCAGCTATCAGGTACAATCTCCTCATGCTTCTTGCCTCGATCAACCTCACCTCTGTGAGTACTTGAAATAATGCCCCACAACACGGGGTGAGATATACGAATATATCACAGTAAACCAGAGGTCCTTGGAGATCACTCCACCCTAAGGTTCACTTTCGATGTACACATAATCATAATAGCTTAACACATTCTTATCCACAAGCATCACATGGACTTCCAAGAGAAATCCACTAAGGGCTGTTTCTCTTAGGCTCTTACCACATGGAAATCCACATAGGGCTATTTCCAAGGGAAGTCCTTTCCTCAATCTATTCCAAGAGGGATCCTCAAAGGGCTGTTTCTCTTAGGCTCTTACCACATGGAGATCCACCTAAGGCTGTTTCCAAGGGAAGTCCTTTCCTCAAACTAGGAACCTCCAAGAGGGATCCACATAGGGTTGTTCCTCTTAGGCTCTAACCACATGGAGATCCACATAGGGCTGTTTCCAAGGGAAGTTCCTACTAATCATCCTCATCATAATACTTTCACTCATAACCTCAATCATAATCCTCAACCATTACCTCATTCATTATTGCTACTTCTATAACCATTCCTCAATTACTCTTAAACAATCAAACATCAACCAATAATCATCAATCAATCATAACATGTATCAATGCATGAGCATACAATTACTATCATAATTACATATCACATCTCATAAACCATTTCTCCTCAACGGAGTATGGTGGAACACTCAATGGGATCAACCCCAAGGTCCAAAGGTTTACTTGCTCTTGAGCATTCCACAATTGCACACAACCACTAGTGTTGGTCACTCCACTTTGTTCTCTTGCCTCAATCCTATTAATACAAGGAACACAATCAATTCTATAATAAACAATATCTTAACATTCAAGAGCATCGTTAATCTCAAGCATAATTTACTCAAATGTCCAACCATACTCAAATGACAATCTAAACTCATTTCTACTGTTTATTTATCATCACTAACAACATTTACAAAGGCACCAAGCCTCCATCAAACTCAAACTCATAAAACCCCAAAAAACACTATTAATCAAAACCTAAATCATGCAAACTCAAGGAATTTGTGTGAAAGAGAATGGAAAACTCACCTCCATGGATCACACAACAAGGCAAGGTTGTTCCTCAAGCTTCCATGAAGGTAGAAGCCAACAAATCCCTCACTTTCTCCTATGGGTCGGATTTTTGGAGGATGATATCCCACTCCACAAAGACTCCCACTCAAAACCAAGCTTGGATTATGAAAGAGGGGAAGATTTGGAGTGGTTTAGGCTTTTGGATCAAAGAAAATGATTGAGAATAGGAGTGGCTAGGGTTTGGCTTCTCTTCTCTCTTCCTTTCTCTCCTTCTCTTCTCTTCTTTTCTTCTTGTTACTCGACGGGTGTGGGGGGGGGATGCAGTGGGTTCTATTGCTTTAAGTCACTTAATATTGGTTAAGTGGCTTTAAGCAGGTAGTGGCTCATCTATCTATTCAACTCCAATCACTACCAAACTTTACCAAAAGGTTTGGAATATTTTTCTAGAGATATTTGCACTTTTATTTTTATATTTTGGGTACTTTTGCCTACACCTATTTATATCTCTTAATTTTCACTGAGTACACTTTTTACCTCAAAAGTGACCCCAACTCACTTAATTGGGCCCTATTCTTAATTTTACTCACCAATACATGCTTAATTACTAAATTAAAAGTAATTAATTAAATTATTTAATTTAGGGGTATTATATTCACCCCACCTTTTTAGCGATTTTGTCCTCAAAATCGACAAAGCTACTCATCCAATCAACTAGAGATGTATCGGAGAACCCTTCTTGTGTTCCCGAAGTTACCTCGTTCATTACTTCCTCTTTTCCTTATCATCTTATCATAAGATGAAATCCTTTATTCATGATTCAATCTATTTTATAATTAGGTGATACTAATATATTTAAGCACTTTTATCTTTCATTTTCCTCAAAGGTCATACCTATTCACTTGATATTTAACCCTGACCTTCTGCAGTCCTACTAATAACCTCATACAAAATCTCATCTAATGGAACTTCCAAGAGAGATCCGCTACGGGTTGTTTCTCTTAGGTATCTGACCACAAGGCGGTCCCGAAGGCTAACTCCAAGGGAAGTTCTCCTCAAAATAGACCTTTAATGAGAATTCTCTATCTCATAGGATACTATCCTCATGGAGGTAATACTACCACTTCCATGGAAAGGTCAATGCATACAACTTATCATCTTTTAGCAATCTATGCTTAGCCTAGTCTTTAATTACTAGACATAACTAATCACACAATCATAATTGAGTCCACAGTTTAGGCATGTGTGGCTCCAACCTCAATAAACTATGCATGTCATAATAATCTACATGCGTCATACCTTCCGTCAAGTATGGGAACTCCTCTAACTGGGGTTGGGTCGACGTGCTAACATGTGCCGCTCCTGAAGGATCAGAGACCACTTGCACATGAGCAACCCGTCCCACGATCTGGGGACAATCCCTCGCATAGTGACCAGGTCTGCCACATTTGAAACATACATTTTGGCCCATCAAACAAACGCCCTTGTGATGCCTGCCACAATTGTCAAACTTGGGCACAAGAGGTCTTTCATTGTCCCAACTCTGTTGACTCCCGCTTCTTTTAAACTTTTCCTCTGATTGTCTCGCTTGTAATTTTTTCTTTTAATCCATTTTCTTACTCTTTTCTGAAGTAGATCAAGTTGCTCCACTAGCACCAGATGCTTGTGCCTCGGAAGACTTCTTGCTTTTTGGCATACTATAAACTTCTTCCACCTTCCGGCATTGGTTCACAAACTTGCTAAACTCACGGATATCGCAATTAGACATCTTCTCATTCAGACCCCATTGAAACTTAGAGGTCATCTCGGCCGGAGTGGGTAAGGCTCTCTCATAATTAGCATACTTCACCAATTCATTGAACTTGGCAAAATATTGGTCAATTGTCATTGATCCTTGCTTTAAGTCATTATACTTATTTTGCATCTTTTCCCTAGCCTCCCTAGGAAAGTAGTTATCCAAGAACAAAGTCTCAAACAACCGCCAGGTGATTTCCTGGCCTTCAGCTTCCATCGGTTGCACCGTGTTCGTCCACCAATCTTCGGCTTCACCTTCAAGCATATACACTGAGTAGACTAACTTCAGTGCATCAGGGCATCTCATCACCCTGAAAATCTTCTCCATAGCTTGGAGCCATTTCGCCGCCACCAACGAGTCGTAGCCTCCATCAAAAGGAGGAGGTTTATGTTTTCTGAAAGCCGTCAATCGTCTTTCTTCAGCTTCATGTTCATCAACATGCTCTACACGTGGTTGACGAACCTCAGTGCGATGACTATGACTACCAGACTAGTGACTAGCATCTCCCTCATTGTTACCCACTCCACCCTCTTCATGGAGGGTATGTGGAGTAGGCGTGGCACTGTGAGGAGGAGGAGTGGGTTGCCGGTTTGCAGGTCTAGCACCCCTCAACGTCCTCAACTCGTTCATCATCGCGGCCATAGCATTCCGCAAGTCTTCATTCGTCTTCCACAAATTTTCATTGGCTTGCCGGCTAGCAGTCAACTCCCGTTGCACGGCTGCAAGTGTTTCAGCCACGGGATCCGGCTGCCCGCCAGTTGCCCCACGACCATTTCGGGGCCTAACAAGAGCAGCCAAAACAGGGTCTGGCTGAGCATTGGCATTCGATGCCTCAGGGATGTTTCGGGACCTCGTCATGACACTACACATGTTACACAAAGAAATGAGTTGATCAGGCCCACACTCCGTGATCACAAATGAAATAATCATAAAGAGTGCCTAAAACAACTACAAAGCATTAAGCTCCAAGCAAACATAACATCAATTCATAAGTTTCCCTACGAAACTGCTCTGATACCATAAAATGTAACACCCCGTTCTAGAACTGATTTGTTAACATCGCATTATGATATTAAGCGCAGTTACAATCACATGGGTTAAATTAAAATCCGGTTCCTTTTTTCTTGTTTTAAAACATGTCGAATTTAAAATGCCCAATTGCGTGATCATAATCATATTACATTGCGGAATAAAATGAATTAAGCTTAACATCATACTCTTATTATATTAGACCAAAGGTTGTTAAATGTCCTCCTCTCTTCATTAGCTACGCGTGGTTTCGAACCGCGCCTCATTTGGAGCTCTGTAGCTCAAGTTATGACAAATTATAACAATACATGTTTACATTGGACACAGGCCACGCGCGCTTAAGCGCGCTATCGGGCGCTAAAGCGCCCACTGGCAGAGAGGAAATTGTCTTTTTGCAGCTAAGGGCGCTTAAGCGCGCACCAGGGAGCTAAAGCGCGCTACCCTGGGCGCTTAAGCCCCCATTTGGGCGCTGAAGCCCGCGGAGGCAGAGAGCATGGGCTCTCACAAGGGCAAGAGAGCGCTTAAGCCCCCTCTTGGGCGCTTAAGCCCCCTGAACGAGCTTAAGCCTCCATTTCCAGGCTTAAGCCCTCTACACAGGGCAATTTGGCCTCCTTTGGTATTGCATCCATAACTTTAGTTACACTACTCCTATTTCCACAATCTTGGTCTCCTTGGAAAGCTAAGAAAAATGTCTACAACTTTCATCAAGACACAAGGGTCCAAATTTATCATATAGAATACGAAAAATGGACAAGAAGACAGGACGTTTTTACTTTTACTTAAATTTTCAAACCAAAGGTCGTCTTTCACCTAATTGACATCCTATAATCCTCTCAATACATGGATTCTAATCTTTCAAGGTACTCATACACTAAGTGAAGCAAGCATACCATTTCATCATACATAGATCCTCATTAATTACAACATCATCAGGTCTCAATTACATCATTGTCCTTACAAATTTCATATACATGCCCAAGGACTTAGCTACAAAAGGAACATGATCAAAGCTATAAGCCATTTACAACAAGGCATTCACCACTACAATGATCATGAACTAAGTCCCTCAAAATACATAATGTGAGATCAAAATATACATATAGCAATTCTAAATGGCATGCAACTCAAAATATCCTGCTATCAGGTACAATCTCCTCATGCTTCTTGCCTCGATCAACCTCACCTCTGTGAGTACCTGAAATAATGCCCCACAACACGGGGTGAGATATACGAATATATCACAGTAAACCAGAGGTCCTTGGAGATCACTCCACCCTAAGGTTCACTTTCGATGTACACATAATCATAATAGCTTAACACATTCTTATCCACAAGCATCACATGGACTTCCAAGAGAGATCCACTAAGTGCTGTTTCTCTTAGGCTCTTACCACATGGAGATCCACCTAAGGCTGTTTCCAAGGGAAGTCCTTTCCTCAATCTAGGAACCTCCAAGAGGGATCCACATAGGGCTGTTCCTCTTAGGCTCTAACCACATGGAGATCCACATAGGATTGTTTCCAAGGGAAGTTCCTACTAATCATCCTCATCATAATATTATCACTCATAACCTCAATCACAATCCTCAACCATTACCTCATTCATTATTGCTACTTCTATAACCATTCCTCAATTACTCTTAAACAATCAAACATCAACCAATAATCATCAATCAATCATAACATGTATCAATGCATGAATCAATGCATGAGCATACAATTACTATCATAATTACATATCACATCTCATAAACCATTTCTCCTCAACGGAGTATGGTGGAACACTCAATGGGATCAACCCCAAGGTCCAAATGTTTACCTTGCTCTTGAGCTTTCCTCAATTGCACACAACCACTAGGGATGGTCACTCCACTTGGTTCTCTTGCCTCAATCCTATTAATACAAGGAACACAATCAATTCTATAATAAACAATATCTTAACATTCAAGAGCATCCTTAATCTTAAGCATAATTTACTCAAATGTCCAACCATACTCAAATGACAATCTAAACTCATTTCTACTGTTTATTTATCATCACTAACAACATTTAAAAAGGCACCAAGCCTCCATCAAACTCAAACTCATAAAACCCCAAAAAACACTATTCATCAAAACCTAAATCATGCAAACTCAAGGAATTTGCGTGAAAGAGAGTGGAAAACTCACCTCCATGGATCACACAACAAGGCAAGGTTGTTCCTCAAGCTTCCATGGAGGTAGAAGCCAACAAATCCCTCACTTTCTCCTGTGGGTCGAATTTTTGGAGGATGATATCCCACTCCACAAAGACTCCCATTCAAAACCAAGCTTGGATTATGAAAGAGGGGAAGATTTGGAGTGGTTTAGGCTTTTGGATCAAAGAAAATGATTGAGAATAGGAGTGGCTAGGGTTTGGCTTCTCTTCTCTCTTCCTTTCTCTCATTCTCCTCTCCTTCTCTTCTTTTCTTCTTGTTGCTCGACGGGTGTGGGGGGGGGGGGGGGGGGATGCAGTGGGTTCCATTGCTTTAAGTCACTTAACATTGGTTAAGTGGCTTTGAGCGGGTATTGGCTCATCTATCTATTCAACTCCAATCACTACCAAACTTTACCAAAAAGGTTTGGAATATTTTTCTAGAGATATTTGCACTTTTATTTTTATATTTTGGGTACTTTTGCCTACACCCATTTATACCTCTTAATTTTCACTGAGTACACTTTTTACCTCAAAAGTGACCCCAACTCACTTAATTAGGCCCTATTCTTAATTTTATTCACTAATACATGCTTAATTACTAAATTAAAAGTAATTAATTAAATTATTCAAGTTAGGGATATTATATTCACCCCACCTTTTTAGCGATTTTGTCCTCACAAACAAGGCTTTGTGTCATATGACATAGATTTTTATATGATTTTTATTCTTTTTCAAGCAGAAATATAATTAAAAGTGCTTAAAAAATATGATTTAGAAGGTTTTCATCATCATATTACCTGCAGATGCCCCTATTTTTTATTTGCACGTGGACATTCTTTTAAATTTCTATCGGTATTGATGGTGCTTATTAATACCTCGAACCTTTTCTTCTGAGTTGATGTACAATACAATTGTATTAATACCATGAACTTCCTTTTTGGCATCAGATACGTATTGAATTGGGTTCACATCATCTCCTAAACCAGAAGATTATGCATTTTATAAGATTTGTAGTTTCACATTCTTGATGCATATTGGCCTTATGAGTCTCAACATCCCTTTTCAGGTATTGTTTAGATGGGCCTGTGGATTATACTGGTGAAGTTACTTGGTTATGTGAGGATTGTGAAGCAAAGGTAGTAGACACATCTTCTCATGATCAAAGTAAAGCCAGAATAGAGGTAACAAATTGCATGAAGAAAGTGAGGAAAAACAAGCAACGACAAAATGCTAATTCTACTGAGGGGCATGTGACTGTTGTTGAACCACAACCTATTGCTGATCCAGTGTGGAGGTAAGAAATTTATTTTTGTTACCTTCTTTTGGAGTTGGTGAAATTTCTAACTTCTATGGTGAATCATCTTTGGTGCTCCAAAAATAGAAGCTCAACAAGTAGCTTCTATTTTTGGAGGGTTCTTCATCTTTTGAGGGCCCCACAATACTAGTATAACATATTGTTATTTGTTGTTATTTGTTAATGGGGTTTTTTGAAAGATTTTTCAGCAGATGTAAACTTAATATGTGGAAGAAATTTCTTTTTATATAAGAAAAGCAATTTGTTTAAATTTATGTTATAGAAAATTGTGGTGGGAAAAGCACCGCACAGTACAGGTCCTAAATTGAGCATTGAGTAGAAATGGCAATCGCATTTTAAGCCAAATAAAGTTTATTTTTAAAGCAGTTTAAAGCACGCTGGACATTATGTAGAAATGGCATGATATCCACATTACTTAATTATACGGTCATCTTGTAGAACCTTTTCATTGTTAAAGTTTCATAAAATATTAAGTTCTTATTTTTGTTACCCAAAGATACCATGACCTAATTTTTTTTTTAAAAAAAATTGTTATTAATATAACCCTTTAACAGAGTAAAATCTCATCAAATCGATTTTCTTTTTGAGGGAACTGAAAAATGAATGTAACAAAGCCTTGATTTAATGATTAATTTTGATGACATTTTGCAACAATTGATGGTATTTTATATTCACCCCATCTTTTATAGCGATTTGGAGAAGTTGAGGACCCCATTTTTTATATATCTACAAGGCTTTCTTCACAAACATGGGGTCCCACTTTCATCGTACCTACTTCTAGATGTTTCGTTCTTCACTTCCCGAGGGTTGCCCCCAACCTGCTGCACCTGAAAAGGGGACGTGCCCTTGGTTCCTCAATCGGGAGTGCGCCCCCAAATTTGAATTGTATTGGACGAAGGAGCAATATTGTTAAAAGCTGCGGAAGTATTGGACTCTAAAGTCCCAATTGTATATGAAGGAGAAGAAAACGCCGAGTTCTTGTTGCAACGGGTGAAGGACAACGACACCATGGATTGCAAATAATTATTCAGTAAGGTAGGGGAGGAGATAGGTAAAGTGATTAATAGGGTTGGCAAAATGTAGTTTATCGTAGTGTACAATAATTTGCTACTCTTTAAGATTTCTCCTTCATATATATCTGAGAGCATATTGATCCTATATACATTCACCAATCTCGTATTGTACATCCCCAATTCTCTTGTATCGAACACTATCCAATTCTATTTTAAGTCGTAGATTATATAGATAATTTCATAATTCTTTACTGATTTATGAAAACAATTATTTATACAAGAGAAAGATTGTTTTGAAATATATGCATAAATATTCATTTTAGTATTTCAGCAAGAATGTTTTGCACACATAACTATCCCGGAAACTTTACCATTCTGTGCATGCCAGAAGAGTATGTAGTTGAACCATACTATCGAGTGATATGAGCAATGAAAGAATCCATTTCCATACGAGAAACTCCACCTTCATCCATGGACCTATGGATGGCTTTTTTAAGGTCCTTTGCTCTCTCTCGCATCTCATCACCTTCCTTTGTTTCCATTAACCTTCTCACAGCATTCTCGATAACTGATGCAGTCACCAACTCGTCTCTCTTAGCCCAATCCTTCACAACCAAACCAATCTTCAACACTTGTGTTATCAAAACACTGTTTCTTGGCTGATCAGAGTGCATAGGCCATGTCGCTATTGGAACCCCCATGGTTATGCTCTCTATGCATGAGTTCCATCCACAGTGACTCACAAATCCTCCTGTTGAAGAATGGCTTAGAATTTCCTATTGGGGTGCCCAGTCTCTCACAACTAACCCCATTTCCTCAACTCTCTCTTCAAACCCATTTGGAAGCTTATGTCTTCTTACTTCATCTTCATTGAAGATATCTCCTTTATCAGCATCTCTCAGCACCCAGATGAACTTTTGCTTGCTTTGCTCCAATCCAATTGCAATCTGTTCCACTTGTTCCTCTGTCAAAGTGATACGTCAAGGAGGCCCAATAGAAGCAGAGGAGCCCCAATGTGGGCCAAGGATTATGTTGTCAACATGTAGTGTCTAATAGATTAGTCATTTGGAATGTGTATAGTTAGTTGTCACTTTCATACGGTTAATATCTGTAATGTGTAATTGGCCATTACATGGGTAAGAAGGTATAAGTAGGAAAAACTTGAAGACTTCTGATTCATTCATTCATCAATAAAAAAAAACAGTATCCATTCTATTTTTCTTGTTCTTGATAAGAACTCCTCTTATCATTGGTGCTTTCATTGCCATCATCATGAGGATACAGGAACTCGTGGATGAGTTTTCATCTCTTCAACTCAAATTCGACAAAGACAGGGAAGAGAATCATGCTTTCCAAGTTCGTATTGACCAGCGTTTTGTGGAGAGCCAACGCGAAACCCAAAACCAATTGGGCAATTTGGCTGCGCAATTACAGCAACTGCATGAGTTGATTCTTGGCAGAGAGGAACGTGTGCGAAATTCTCAGCCATTATCAGAGGGTGCATCTGCATCTTTCGGTACCCATAAACCCACGATGTCCGATTTTACCGTACCCTTGAAGACGGTACGCATGGAGATTCCTTCTTTCAATGGGACAAATCCACAGGGTTGGATTTTCAAAACCGAATTGTACTTCGATTTACAACACATTCCAGAAGAGTTTAAGGTACGTCTTGCTGGGTTAAAAATGGAGGGACCAGCTTCCCCTTGGTATCAATGGTTGTTTAATGGAGGATCGATTGGCACCTGGCATGACCTCAAGATTGCAGCATGCCAACGTTTTGGTGGTTCTGCATACATGGATCTTAGGGGAGTTCTGTCTAAACTCACACAAACAGGTACTTTATCAGATTATAGACTACAGTTTGAGTCATTGATTAATCAAGTGACTGGATTTGCTGATGATGTCTTGATGGCATTTTTTGTATCGGGCCTTTCTTCTGAGTTACGAAGGGCTGTTCAACTTCATAACCCTCCTACACTTCATCAAGCAATGCAATTGGAATTAGTGTATGAAGCCCACTTTGTTGATCTTCGTTCATCATTTTCCTCCAATACATATACACCTAAGAAGCCATTCCAGAAATCCATTCCATCTTCGGACAGTACCAATACCAGCCATAATCCAAACACATTAGCCTTACCATCCACCACAACTTCAGTTTCAAATCAACTTTCCTTACCTTCCAATTTACCTGTTAAGAAGTTGTCCAATGAATACTTACAGAAGCGTCGTGAAATGGGTTTGTGTTATACATGCGATGAGAAATGGACTTCTCGACATCGCTGTAAAGCTAAACTTTTATTTTTGATTGGTGATATGGAAGAGGACAATTTGAATGCTGAGGAGGATATCGTGTGGCAACCAGATGCTACTGACATGGCACCTTTGGATGCAGCCTTACATTCCTATCAGGGAATACCAGCTCTCGATCGTTCCAATTCACTGTTAGCATATGAGTCAATTCGATGTTGGCCCTGGTTGATTCTGGCAGTTCACACAACTTTATCAAGAGGGAATTGGTAGACACTTTGGGCTTGCCTGTGTCCAAGACTCAGAAGATGAATGTTTACTTGGGCAATGGTGCCATTATGCTATGTGACAAGAAGTGTTCTAATGTTTCTATTTAGATACAAGGACATTTTTTCACTGCTGATTTTTGGGTGATTGACTTAGCTATGTCCACAGGTATAATTTTGGGATTCATGTGGCTCGAACAGTTGGGAAAGGTACTCCATGATTATGGTGAGAGGACTATGAAATTCATGTGGGATGGCAGGTTAGTTGTTTTACATGGTGATCCGAAATTTTGTCCAACTACTGATCAGCTTGTTAAGTGTTTTTCTTTATCAGCAATCGATTCCTCATCTGTTCAATCTGATATACTGCCTGACTTGGTTGCTATTAAGGATCATGTTCCAGCCAAAATTTGGGTATTGTTAAGCAAATTTCAATCTGTTTTTCAACTTCCCAAACAACTTCCTCCTAAGAGAGATTGTGATCATGCCATCCACTTGATTCCTGGTTCCCAAGCAGTCACTGTAAGACCATACCGCTATGCATATCATCAGAAGTCTGAAATTGAGCATCAAATTTCTGATTTGCTAGCAGCAGGCTTTATTAAGGAAAGTCATAGCTCTTTTTCATCTCCGGTGCTCTTGGTGAGGAAAGCAGACCAGAGTTGGAGAATGTGCATTGATTACCGAGCTTTAAATCAGATTACTGTGAAAGACCGTTTTCCAATTCCAACAATTGATGAGTTGTTGGACGAATTGAATGGGGCAGGGGTGTTCTCTAAATTGGACTTACGCAGTGGCTACCATCAAATCAGGTTAGTTCCTGAAGACACACATAAAACTGCATTTCGTACACACGATGGGCATTATGAATTCCTTGTTATGCCATTTGGATTAACAAATGCACCCTCCACGTTTCAATCTGCCATGAATCGAATGTTTAGGCCTTATTTGCGCAAATTCATCATTGTTTTCTTTGATGACATACTAATCTTTAGCAAGACTTTGGATGAGCATATCCTTCATTTACAGGTGGCCTTGGACTGTCTTCTTACTAACAGCTTCTTGGTCAAATTAAGCAAATGTGCTTTTGCTCTTCCAGAGATAGATTACTTGGGGCATTTAATTTCAGCTCATGGTGTTAAGGCAGATCCTAGGAAGGTCGAAGCTATGCTCCACTGGCCTCTACCCACAACTGTAAAGCAATTGAGAGGATTTTTGGGCCTCACAGGTTACTATAGGCGATTCGTACGTCAATATGCCACAATTGCTTCTCCTCTTACGGATTTACTCAAGAAAAATGAATTTTCTTGGAGTGATGCAGCTCAACAAGCCTTTCAACGGTTAAAAGAGGCTATGGTTTCCACCCCAGTCCTCATATTGCCTGACTTTAATCTTCCTTTTGTAGTAGAGACAGATGCCTCCTTAACAGGTGCTGGAGCTGTTCTGTTGCAAAATGGCAGACCAGTCTCGTTTTTTAGCAAAAAGCTGGGCCCACGTCTCCAAGCTGCTTCCACCTATGTACGTGAGCTGTATGCAGTCACTGAAGCGGTGAAGCGGTGGCGTCCTTATCTGCTGGGCTCTTCCTTTGTTATTCGAACAGATCATCATAGTCTTAAGGAATTGCTTTCACAAACTGTTCAAACCATCGAGCAACAGCGATACGCATGCAAGTTAATGGGATATGATTTCACAATTGAGTACAAGCCGGGTCCTTCTAACATAGTTGCTGATGCTTTGTCTCGAAGCTATGAAGAACCAACTGCGGCCACTGTTATGGCTTTGTTCTCTGAGCCTTCATTCCAACTGTTGGATGATATCAAGAAGGAAAATACCACAGACCCTTATTTGCTTCAAATCCATCAACAACTGTTAGACCATACTGCTGTAGATCCTCTAATCACCCTTAAAGATGGAATTTTATTCCATAAACATCGCTACCTTCTTGGTCCCACTTCTAGTATTCGTGAGCTTTTGATGTCTGAGGCACACTCTTCCCAAATTGGTGGCCATGCTGGTATTGCACGTTCCTTATTACGCATATCTGCTTCTTTTTATTGGCCTGGGATGCGCAAGGATATCACTAAGTTTGTTCAAAGTTGTTCCACTTGTCAGCTGATTAAAACTTCCACAGCCCCTCCTTTGGGACTTCTACAACCTTTGCCCATTCCTCAAGGTGTTTTTGAAGATTTAACACTTGATTTTATCAACGGCTTACCTGCTTCTCGTGGATTCTCTACTATCTTAGTGGTGGTGGACCGCCTCACCAAGTATGCTCACTTTGGTGCATTACAATCTCACTACACAGCTTCCATGGTAGCCAAATTATTTACTGATATAGTAGTCAAGCTGCATGGTTTTCCCAGGAGCTTAGTTTCAGATAGAGATAGTATTTTCCTTAGTAAATTTTGGACAACTCTCTTCCAACTCAGCGGCACCAAGTTGAAGACAAGCACCGCATATCATCCTCAAACCGACGGCCAGTCTGAGGTCACCAACCGTTATTTGGAGCAATATCTTCGTGCTTTCTGCCATGAGGAAAATCAGAGGTGGTTTTTGTATTTGGGGTGGGCTGAATTGCATTACAATACAGCTTTCCACTCTTCAATACAGATGTCTCCATTTCAAGCATTATATGGGAAGATTTCTCACATGATTCCTCCTTATCCTCGCGGGTTGGTCAAGGTAGAGGCTATAGACACCTTGCTGTGTCATAGAGATGAGTTGTTGCAGCAATTGAAGAAAAATTTGCAGGATGCCCAAAACAGAATGAAAATCCAAGCTGATCGTCACAGAAAGGACATCAGTCTGGCAGTTGGTGATTTGGTGCTTGTCAAATTGAAGCCATATCGACAAATCACAGTTGAGAAATGCAGCAACCAGAAGTTAGCAAAACGTTATTTTGGGCCATTTCCAATTATCCGGGTGTTAAGTCTCGTTGCTTACCAATTAGAATTACCAGTGGGTTGTAAAATCCATCCTTCCTTTCATGTTTCTGTATTGAAACCTTTTAAGGGAGATTCTGCGATGCCAGTCCTTTCCATGCCTTCCTTGTCTTATGATAATCTTCCTATACAGAATCCTATTGCAGCTCTCATGTCCAGAACTG
This sequence comes from Gastrolobium bilobum, assembly GCF_033153095.1. Classification (NCBI taxonomy): domain Eukaryota; kingdom Viridiplantae; phylum Streptophyta; class Magnoliopsida; order Fabales; family Fabaceae; genus Gastrolobium; species Gastrolobium bilobum. The sequence continues at coordinate 89,727 of NW_026895355.1, read as the reverse complement.
TCCTTGTAAATGGAATCCTTATTAAACAATGGCTAATTCAATGGTCCAATTCATTGCCCGAAGATGCTTCCTGGGAGAATGAAGAGCAATTGCAGCAATGTTACCCTCAATTGAACCTTGAGGACAAGGTTCCTCTTCAAGGGGGGGCGAGTGATACGTCAAGGAGGCCCAATAGAAGCAGAGGAGCCCCAATGTGGGCCAAGGATTATGCTGTCAACATGTAGTGTCTAATAGATTAGTCATTTGGAATGTGTATAGTTAGTTGTCACTTTCATACGGTTAATATCTGTAATGTGTAATTGGCCATTACATGGGTAAGAAGGTATAAGTAGGAAAAACTTGAAAACTTCTGATTCATTCATTCATCAATAAAAAAAAACAGTATCCATTCTATTTTTCTTGTTCTTGATAAGAACTCCTCTTATCACAATGCTGTTGCTGTCCCAAAAGATACATATATAACTGATTTTGGCTCTTGTTTATCGAGCCACTCCATGCTTAAATGCTTTCCCTTTGAGTTTTTCTTCTCAATGGATAAAGGGTTGAAGGGCCCCAATGCCCAATGCTGCTTGTTACCCAGGATCCGTTCCAACGATTCCACGTAAGGGCTTTCAAATGCCCTCGTTGTGTTGTAGATGTTCCCATCACTGAAATTATGGAAATCTACTTGTGCACAAATGAAATCTACGGATTGGTTTGCGAAGCATCCGTTCAGAGAAGGAACTACAGGGATATGTGAGTTTTCTACTGGAGGCTTTCCCATTGCCTCCCAAAAAATCAAGAATGTAAAAAAGGCAGAGCCGCTGTGAAAAGTGTAATTCTCTGCATTTGTTATATTTGTTGGGTTGTCATATCAATGACCCGTGGGTTCAAACACTACAGCACATGTACATTTAGTAGCGCTGAATTTTTTTTAAAACTTTTTTAAATGTATTAAAAAAAAAAAAAAATAAAACAATTAAAGAAAAAAGAAAGGGTTTATCATCTATCATTTAACATGACCACAAAAAGTTTCCTACACACACAACATTTTGTGGGGCCCACAGCAAAAAAAAAAAAAAAAAACGGCACGCAAAACGAATCTCTATAACACAATCACTTTTCCTACAACATAATTCTTATAAAACCCAAAAAGAAAAAAAAACATCAACTTAACATAAAAAAATAATAATCAAGAGTTAACTAAGCTATCATAATTTAAAGCAATGATTATTTGTTAAGATTTTTTTTTGTATAGCGATGCAAAATAATTTTGTCCTATTTTTTATTATTATTTTAATATTAAATATAATTATATATCACAAGTGAGGGTAAAAAATTTTACTTTATAAGTTGTACAACATTTCATAGAAACTTCAATAAGTTACAATATTTTTTGTTGTAAAGCCAACTTTATACCTAAAAGGTGCATGGCTAGAGATTTCCAACAGCACACTAGCCAACTTTTCCAGTGTCCTTAACACTAATTTTAACCTTGACATATTTTACATTATGAGCTGTTCAAATCATCCCTTAATCCTTCGCAATTTTTTTTTCCACAAAATCTTGTGTCTGCAAGTGCCCACACTTGCAATAGTGTGGGTCCTCCAATGCATGTGTGGATAAAAAATTCAAACGGGGAGTCACACGTCACGTACGTTACGTGGGTTGACATTCAAATATTGAAAAATTGAAAATAGTAAGAAAACCTACATTAAATAAGCAGTTGACCCATGACCGTCGAACGTCAGGTAGATATCACCGAAATACGTTTTTTTTAATAAACAAATATCCACAGGTTGACATGCGAGTGAATAAGTGAACCATCAAATTGTAGGTTTAATATTATAAATAACTAATTCAACCCAAAAATTTAAGTTATCGAATGGTGTTATATTAATAATCTTATATATCTCTAACACGCCTCTTCACACGAGAGCCTATTGAAATTGAATAGTGGATAATGTATCTGACTCAGCCTATCTATGCTAAAAAATTCTGCAAGAGAGTGGAGGGTAGTGAGGATCGAACTCGTGACTCCGAGGCTCTGTACTATGTAAAGAACCAAAGACATATGGGGTCAAAGGATATAAAGGTTGATGAGGGAACAAAACAGAGTGATGTACCTGGTGATGAAGAACATAATATAGCATGTGATTAATGAGATAGCATATAGTGAGAATAACATCATCCCAAAACTTGTAGGGAACATTGCCATCAATTAACAATGTGCGAGTAGTCTTAACAATGTGACGATTTTTGCCCTCAGCTACACCATTTTGTTGAGGTGTATGAGGACAAGATGTTTGATGAAGAATGCCATGAGAATGTTTTAACATACGTACTCAATGTAAATTCCAACATAACACATGAGCATGAATTTCATCATTATAATTCCACTCTTTACATCATTAATTTTAATCATAATGTCCATTACATACCAATATGAAATGTCCCAAAATATATAAATACAAAAAGCAATGTCCAAAACACATAATCCATATGCATGAGCTCTCTACTCAAATACAACATAATGGATCATGCCAAATACACATTGCCAAGTCTCTAAGTCTCCAAAATACATCAAACTAGCATGAATGTCCAAAATACATATTGTGTCATGTGGACATATCAAAATGACTAAGTCTATATATCATGATACATATATATCAAATATGTCAAATATCCGCAAGATATTCTTTCAGTGGTTGCTTGCCCACTGTTGAACCCTCACCAACAGTGATGGTACCTGAAATGAAATCCTCAACAGGGGTGAGATACGAATCTCAGTAAACTAAGGGCATTAGAGGGTCACTCTGTCCTATAGTTCATTTACTGTACAGGTATAACATAACATAACATAACATAACATTCTTATAAGTCTCATACATATATCGAATTCTCATAAGTCTCGTAGCATACATACATATCTCATAACCTAGGAACTCATTGAGGTCATATACCATACCCATGTTAGGTTCCTATCTAGTGAGGTTCTTTCAAGAGATCGTGTGTCTCATAGGTTGCTACCTCCATAGAGGTCATAATATCGTACCCATGGAAAGGCCATCTATACCAACTCTTAAGATCATCTACCATACTCAATTGTTGAGCTCATACTACTATACCCACTTGTGGAGGTCATTTACCATGCCCACAGAAGGTATCAATCACATACAAGCGTCAACTGCTAGAGATCTCCCCATAACATAATATCATCATACAACATAACATAATCTCATTCATGCTATTTCATAGCCTATCATTCATTCATATTCTGAAACATTGCATTCTGCAAATCTACATGCTCTCTAGTATCACATATTTCTACTATACATAAACATATAAACCATTACCTCAAAGGAACCAGGTGGAACACATAGGGAATTAACCCCAAGGACCAAAGTTTACCTCTATTGCGCACTTGATCCAAGCTTTCTCTTTGCATGTATCACAACCATAATTTATCTCACAATTGCAGCCTATAGCACAAAACGAGATTATGATCAACATACATATCATTCATTATTTTTACAACACACGCATGCTAAAGAATTGGCTAGACAACATAATTCATCTTTAACTATACTTACCATCTTAAGGAAATTCTTTAAACTCTTAGTCTTTAAAAATTTAAGTCTCCAACGGTCTCTCCACCATCAAGGTGTCTCTATGTCCATAACTACATAATCCACACCACAACATCCAACAATACTTAATTCATATCATAATTCTCATAGGTTCCAACATCAACTCTAGGTCATAATGTCAAATTGACACAAACCATCACTTTATAGATTTTTCTTCTACATAACAACATTCTAAGCATTCTTTATCAAAGATTTCATGATTAAAACCTAGTCTATCTACACACTCCATGTGAATTTCGTGGCACTATTTGATAGGAACCCTAGGTATACGCGAAGTCCATGAAAACCATAAAAGAGAAAAATAATCTTACCATAAAAAAGCTTAGAGGAGTGTTTTCCATGAATCCATTGACCCAAACACCCTCCAATGCACAAACCCTAGGAATTTCTGTAAACAAAACCTCCCTCCAATGGCCACATAAACGAAAATGGAAAGTGCGAGGTTGATAAGGGAGAGATTCTAAGTAGTTTTCATGTTGGCCTCATATTCTCTCATGGTCTTTAATGGAAATGGGATTTTGTAGCTCTTCCTTTCCCCTTCTATGGCTATAGCTTCAGTGAGTGGTGAAATACTTTAATGGAATAGATTCTAACTTATTGCATTTTAAAAATTTTCTCGAATGCTTGCTAGCCATCTCGCTTAAGCGAGCAAGGGCAGCGAGCTCATACAACGCTCGCTTCAACGAGCACTGGCAGCGAGCAAAGGCTGTCAAGTGATTCTAACATTATTTCTCTTTTTCTATTTCTAGCCAACATTTAGCATATCTTAGTGTGTGTTTTCTCACATATTCTAATAAATTAAATTTTCATAATTTATGAAAAGTCTTGGGTAAATATCTATATTTAACCCAAACTCTATGCTCTGTAATTTATCTATCGTTTCTAATTTCAGAATTCTTTAATAATTCAGGAGAATTCTTAATAATTCAGGAGAATTCTTAATAATTTTGATTATGAGGTTGAAATATTATACCCACCCACCTTTTAGGATTTTTGTCCATAAAATTAGGAAGATTACCTATCTCTAAACTCTGGGTACTGCCAAAAGATCTCATCCTCTCGTTCTCAAGTGGATTCTACTGGTGTCCGACCTTCCCATTGAACTCTGATCATAGGAATAGTCTTCTTTCTGAGCTTCTTCTCAAAGTTTTCTAAAATTCTGAATAGCCTCAAAGGCGTTTGCAAATTCTCTTTTATCTGCATCTCATCTGGCTCAACAATATGAGAAAGATCAAGAATATGCTTTCTTAACTGAGAAACATGAAATACATAATGTAATCCAGCTAACTGGGGAGGTAAGGCAAGTCTATAAGCCACTACTCGCACCCTTTCTGTAATATGATAAGGGCTTATAAACCTGAAACTCAGCTTCCTTACTCCTATAGCACATCTTATACCCGTCACAGGTGAAAGTCTCACAAATACATGTTCCCCTACACTGAACTAAAGGGGTCTATACCTATGCTTTTCTTAACCTGTCTCTAATCATCTTAATCTATTTTGTAGTCTTTTGTACTATATATGGACCAATCAATGATCTATCTACAGCCTTTGTCCAACAGGTAAGAGTCTTGCATCTCCTGCCAAAAAGAGCTTCGTAGGGCACCATGCCTAAACTGGCATGGTAACTATTATTGTAAGAAAACTCCACTAAAGAGTGATAAGAATACCATCTGACACCCTGCTCTAAAGCACACGCTCTCAATATATCTTCAAGAGTCTGGATGGTTCTGTCTGTATGTCCCTAAGTCTGTGGATAGTAAGCAGTACTCAATCTAAGTTGAGTGCCAAAAGCCTGTTGTAAGGCTCCCCAAAAATAAGACGTGACCTTTAGGTCTTTGTCATTGACTATACTCTCTGGTACCCTATGAAGCTTCACAATCTCTTTCAGATAAAGCTTTGCCCACTATTATGTAGTGAAATTCACCTTTACATGTAAAAAGTGAGATAACTTTGTTAATTTGTCAACTATTACGCATATAGAGTCATACCTTGTTTGTGTCTTGGGCAGACCTACCACAAAATCCATTGAGATGCTCTCCCATTTCCATACAGGGATCTGAAGTGCTGAAGTAACCCTGCAGGTCTCTGATGTTCTATCTTGACCTTTTCACATATTAAGCATTTAGACACATATCTTGCTATATCCTTCTTCATACCTTCCCACCAGAAGTTATTCTTTAAATCAAGATATATTTTGGTGGCACCTAGGTGGACGGTGTACTGGCCCTTCTAAGCTTCAGCCAATACATCTTCCACTAGTTGTCCCTTAGAAATAGCAATCCTATTTTGATAGACTAGACAACCATTGTCATTCATAATCATCTCTTTCTGCTTCTTCAAATTTTCTAGACTCTGATCATGCTGCTAACCAATTTTAATCCTTTCAAGTAACTCATTCTGAATTTCTACGGTTCTGGTTTCAAAACTACCATCACCTTTGCTGATTATCATATTCAAGTCTTTGAATTGCTCTATCAGATTATACTTTCTTATCATTATAACAACCCTCACTGTCAATAATTGACAATAAATTAATCAAGTGTTTAAGTGAAAATTTAAACACGTATTCAAGGAAACGGTAAACGGTAAATCATGCAATTGATATGATAATCAAGTTAAGAATATAATTCATCCAGACAAGTCTATTAGGACCCTAAAATAAGTATAACGCATATGTGGGGACATAAATGTCATTATGTGAAAAGTCAGTATTACTTCGGTAATTAACCAAGGTTAAGTCAAAGGTTGATTGTGAGGATGTAATTAAATTCTAAATGAAAAATTCCAAGGGTTTAAAGTGATCTTATTATGATCAAACCATGTCTAGATTAATTTCTAAAAATAGGTTAAAGTAAGAAAAATTAATAACCAAAGAAAGTTGGTTTATGTCAAAGTTGAATGCAAAGTTGTTAAATTAGTAACATAACTTAACTTTGTGAATTCTTTGCATGATTTTTGATGTATGATTGATTCTTTGAGACCATGTATGCTTTATATTCTTAAAGGTCAAAGTCAATTGTTGACTAACCAATAAGAATCAAGGTTGACTAGTCTTGAACAAATGGACCAATGGTTGTTAAGTTTGAAAGTCTTAAAGTGTTCAAAATGCCAAGTAAGTTATCCTAGTCATTCTTGCAATTGGTTGGACGGTTATTACATGTGTAAAGGATCTAGAATGTTGTAAAGAAAGATGACAAAGCTAGTGTGAAGACAAAGGACCAACAGGATTTCAACTAGTGTTTAAAGTTGTAAAGTAAAAAAGTTAAGTAACTTTGTGTAATTTTTTATGCATAACCAGTCATTTTTGTGCTTCTAAGTCCCACCACGCCCATTTCTTCTCTTTTTCCTCCTCACATGGCCGAGTATACACCTAGAGACAGAGACTTGATGTTCTTGGAATTTTAAGTATTTTTTGGAGAAAACTCATTACACAAAAGTTGTAGTATTTGATCTTGTGAGCTTAAATCTCTTTTCTTTTCTTTTGGAGAGCTTTGTAGAGAGAAACCCTCATCAAAAGAGTATTGGCACTATTCATCTAGAGAGAGAAAGTCGGGATTTTTGGAAATTGATTGGTGGAAAAGAAAGCTTGGTGTTCAAGGAATCTATTCAAGGTATTAATTTCTTATTTTGATGGTTGGAAAATGATTTTTCATGAGGTTAAAGTTTGATTAGGGTTTATGATGATCATGAATATTTGATGTTGTTTGATGTGGTTTGAAGTTGTTTTGAGGTTGTATGTTAATTCTATGTAAAATTATGCTTGAAAATATTTAAAACAAGTTAAAGAACCTTATGTTTTGACAAGGCATAATTCGACCATCATGGGGTTATTGTTAAACTATGTATTTGATGAAATGTTAAAATAAAATTAAGGTTGTAGGATAATTTAATGAAGTATCGTTCAAGATAAATCAATTGAAAAATGTGAGATTAAACCATTGATGTTGAATTAAAGACATTCAGCCATATGGTTTTAAAATGGTTAAGATTGATATTTAATTATGTAAAATTGTGTAAAGTGTGCCTAGTGTATGTTTAATTAAGATTTGAAGTGGTTTTACATTGAAAGGAAATCAAGTTGATGACATATAAAATAAATAAGTGTCATTGGAAAGCATAGAGTGTTTATGTCAAGCAATAACTTTGTAATTGAACTAGAATGTTTAATGAAATTGTATACTGTAAATGGATGTGGTTTATAAGGTGATTAAGTTGGTTAATCATGTATAATAATCACATGATCAGTTCGACCAACATAGGTTAAATTACTTAAAATTATATAACTTGACAATTAAATGTTGTGTAATGTTCAATTGGTAAAAAGAATAAAGATTGAACATAGTTTAATTGGATTTGATGTGAGGAAAGTAAATGAATTTACATAGGTGTCAATATAACTATATAAAGAAAATATTAAGTGAATGGAAGTTGAATCCAAATTATGTAAATTTTGTAAACATGATAATTTTAAAGAAATGTGGATCTAATGTTAAGGTGTGAAATTTGTTAAGACTTGTGTGGTATGGCATGAACTGTCAATTGGAAGTTAATGAAAAGAGCGGTGAAAATAATTACCAAGTAGGTAATTAAGTTATTATGTAACTGGTATTTGGTTGTGTGTATAGTGTTATGTGTTTTGCATTGATTATTGATTATATTTTATCAGAGTGTAAATGGACATAGTATGTGGATGTAAAGAGTGCAGGTTATGTGGACAACAAGTTATAAATAGGAAGTTGAGCAGTTAAGTTCTCGGTTTAGGAGCTTTCTCCGTCTTAATGTTCCGCCATAACCAGATGGATGGTTATGGTTTCTGTTTGGAATATTTGTAAGAAATGTTAATCTTTGCATATATTACATTCATATAGGATCAATAATTATATATGATTGGTGTGATTTATATAATATGATTTTATGTGAATTAATGTAACATGCCATAAATTATTATATTAATGATTGATGTGTGAACGCGTACGAAATTGGATGATTTGCCATGATTAACATGCTAAATGATTAATGCATTGATAACATGTAAATTGTGTATGTTCGTTATGAATAATAGGTCAATAGATGTAATATGCATGTTTTTTTGTTTCCACTTAATGAAGGATGTGGAACCTGAATTTGTAAATAACACACTGTAGTGTTTATTATATTTGATTGATATGTGATTTGATATGATTTGATTGATTTAATATGTTTTGTTGATTTTCTTATTTGATTGTGTTGGCGATGAAAATTCTGTATTTGATGTGATTACGGTTATGTCTGAAATTCTGTGTTGTGGGTTATAAGAACCCACACTGTTAAATTAGGAATTTAAATAATTAATTATGAGTCTGGCAAATAATTCCATAATTGAACTTGAATAATTATGAGAGGACTTGAATAAGTGTAATAAGGTCTTAATAACGCTGAAAGTCGCTTTTCTGACGAAAAGTGCAGATGTTGATTCTGCTTCACGGTATAAGTGTGTACCGACGAAGTATCCCGAAAAATTATAATAAGTGTATGAATATTACTAGAATAATATTTAGGACTGGTATGTCAAGTTTGGAGTCAAAATAATGAGAACTGGTGTCAGGACTGATACCGACAACGTAAAAACGCGTATCGGCAAAGTCCTGCGAAAATTATAATAAAAATATGACAAATCCTAGAAAAATGGCTTGGTTCAGAATATGAAGTTTGAGATTAAAATGATTAGCGGAGCTATTTGTGCTAATATCGACGATTAAAACTTAATACGCATATAAATAGGCTTGGCACAGATTTTTAGGTCAGATTCTTCTTCTTCCTATGTGCCTCCTTTCTGAAGCCTTGTGCTCTCCATGCTTGCCACCTCCATTTTTCTTCAAAACTTCCCCAAAGTGATCACATTTCTTCATTGTTCCTTCACCAAAACACCATAGCTTGGTGTGAGTTGGCCTTGTGAGGGAGTTGGGTGCTTCATTGCTGAGTGTCAGCCTCTGGTTGGTGAGTTTGAGGTGTTGAGTTCTTGGGTTTTCTTGAGGGAGTCATCTTCTTGACATTTGGAGCTTCAAGAAGCCATTTTGATAGAAAAAGGACCTACCTTGTTGCTCATTTTCGTGGTCCTTTGGTAGCTGCACTGTAGAGTGGCATAGGAAGCTCCAAGCCATTGCCTTTCCTCTGTTTTGGAAGCTTGGTATACATTCTTCAACTTAGTTCATGAGTTTCTTTGATAAAGAAGGAGTCTTGGCATGTAAAACGATTATGTTAAGTAACCAACATGAATACTGACCTAAAAGAGTATAAAAATGCATGCTTTAACGTGTAACAGTGTTAAAAGAGGAACCTTGGATGAATATCTTCATGAAATACAGAAACTACATTCTGTCGCGCAATATCCGGATATGATTTCGGGATATTGGTATTTGGATATGATATCCGGATATTGGTATCCAGATATTGGGTTGGAGATATCCGGATATGGCCCCGTGAAATATCCGAATATGGCCCCGTGAAATATTCGGATATTATGGGAATTTCGAGTTGTGCACCTGTTCTGTCCAAACAGAAGTGTAGATTGGGTTTCTGGACCTATGATTCGCTAGTATGAACCTCTGTAATAAATTAACTAAGTCAGAATCACTCAGATTAAAGGCTTATGGCTTTGGCAAAAGCCTAAAGAGCACTAAACGAAAAAGGAAATGTTGTCGTAATGAAATGAACCTTTAGCATATGAATATTGACAATGTTTCTGTTATAAACAGACCATGAATGTGCTGTTTGGTGACCTTGGGCTTGTGTGGACTTTGGCTTGGATTGTTAGCTTGCGAGGTAAGCTTTCGTGTCCTCGGTTTTGCCCATTGTTGGTTCCACCATACCTCATGGAGGGATGGTTTATATGCATGATGTGTTTTATGTATATTTGAAATGTTATTGAGCTGTTAAGTGCAAGTGCCTTATGATATGTATGTGGTGTACCACCTAGACGGTAAGCCTGAGTATGTGGAGATATACAAGATGGTGATTCTGTGGGTGAGGTACAAGTTGTGTTCCTAGTACTATAGGTCATAGACGTATGTAATCCCTACATGTTTATTTCTTTGGCCAGTAGGATTATTTACACACATGACATGGATATATGCTGCATTGCACAAATTTTGGAAATGATATTATTATGCTGTTTTGGAACTTATATTGCACATGTAAGTGAGCTTGGGGTGGAGAGATCCTTGAGGACCCTTTGTCTTACTGAGATTTCCTTTTAGAGATCTCACCCCTCGTTGGAAATATTTTCAAGGCCAGAGCTGAGTTGATATATGCATGTCTACTTGTTATCGCTTTTGGACTTATAAATGCCTTGTTATTTATGATATGGCTATTTGACTTCAGACATTGTTGGCTTTGTTGCCTTATTTGGTGAGCATGGGGGTTATCCATGCCACATTGATGTTGTTTATGCTTTTAGTCTTGAGTTGTAAAATGTATCAGGATATTTTTCGGTCTACTTGTTGTAGATCCGTAACTACATACACATATATTGAATGAGGTTATTAAGTGTTGTTATTTATTGCAATTTACATACAGGCTATATTTTGAAAAGGAATAAGTAATCAACTTGGTTAATAATGGTGATGTAATAAGTGAAAAGAAAAATTTAACTTCAGCATTTATTTAGCTATGCCATTACCATATGTATGTTTAATACGTCGGATGCACACGTGGTGTTACATTTTATGGTATAAGAGCATTTTCTAGGGAAAAGCCTGTATGTATTACAATAACATAGGATGCCTTGTTTTGTGAACTGTCTGTAGTGTTTCTTTTGGGTTTTGATGTGATAATGCATGCGTGACCACATTATGTAGGCATAATCAACTCATTCTTTGTGTAACATGTGCAGAGTCATGGTACTACCTCGAAGGAACCGAGAAAGGAATGAGGGTCAGCCTGATCCTGTCCTGACTGCATTAGCTGAGATGTAGGCAGCTAGACAAGCCAACCAGGAGGCCGCTAGAGTGGCCAATCAGGCTATGCTAGACGCCGTGAGAGAGGCGAATAAGAAAGCCACTGAGGATGTTCTTGAGGCAAACAGGCTGGCGAACATGACCATGATGAGGGTCATGTTGGAGGAGATGAGGGTTGGCCGTAATGAGGGCCAGTTTCCTCCCCCACCACCGCCACCGCCACCACTGCCTCCACTTAGTCACCAGGAGGGTGATGGAAAAGCTAGGTCACACGTTCATGAGGATGATACGCAGAGTCGTATGGAAGGCATGAGTTATTTCACAGGGATGATGCAACCCTTTTATGAGCCCACTGAGGATAGAGAGACCATTTACCGTCGGTTGAGTTCTTTCCATAAGCATAAGCCACCATATTTCGACGGATCCTATGACCCCATTGTTGCTGCTAGATGGATTCAGGACCTGGACAAGATATTCAGGGTGATGTAGTGTACCGACCCCCAGAATTTGATGTTTTCTATGTATATGTTGGAGGGAGATGCTCATTAGTGGTGGATGAACACCTCTCAAGTCTACGAGATGCAGGGTCATGTTATCACATGGCAATTCTTTGAGGAGTGTTTTCTGGGGAGGTATTTTCCCTATGATACGTAAGAGAGAAAACAGGGGGAGTTCGAGCAGTTGGTGCAGGGCCTGATGTCAGATGACGAGTACTTGGCTAAGTTCAATGAACTGGCCAAATTTGCACACTTCAGGATTGCTATGCCTACGCCGACATTCTTGGCTTCTAAGTTCCGCAGGGGACTTAATGAGGATATAGCAGATAGGATTGCTGGAGCTGCATCCAGAGATTTTGGCACATTGGTTCAGCAGTGCCGAGATATTGAGGACATTTGCGTGGTAAGCAAGGCCAAGAAGGCCAAACTATCTGAAGGAAAAGGAGCTGGTAGTTCCACTTCTTGGAGAGACAAGAAGTTTGCAGGAAAAGAAACAGGAAAGCAGTTAGCTGCTAGGCAGGCGCCGAACCAGTTCAAGAGGACTTCGGCTTAGGGGAGTGCGATTAGACCTCCTACTCCCAGGTGTACCAGGTGTGGGAGATTCCATGTGGGGCGTGTGCTACCATCCAAATTATTTTCTTTCATTGTAGCAAGGAAGGCCACTATGCCAGAGATTGTCATTCTTCAGCTACTAGAGCGGCAGTAGTTCAGGCGGTTCCATTGCAGATGATTCTTCTTCCACCTACAGCGGCACCTGTCGTGCCACCAGCCACTGGCCGGGTGTATACCTTGGATCGCCAATAGTCGGACAGAGCTCCGAACCTTGTGAGAGGTACTATGTCCATTGGTGGTTCTGCTGTTGATGTATTGTTTGATTTCGGGGCCACGTATTCTTTCATCGTGACCTCGATTGCCGTGGGGCTTGAGTTGCCCATCTCTGTGCTTTCTCCACCATTACGGGTTACTACTGCCACCGGAGAAAAGTGTGATACCTCCACTATACATCGAGATGTCGTGTTTCAATGGGATGGCCGTGACTACTCGGTAGATCTGATAGGATTGCCGATGGCTAATTTGGAGATCATCCTTGGCATGGACTGGTTGTCCAAGAATTGTGTGATGATTGATTGTTGTGCTAAAAAAGTGGTGATGTCTCAGTGTGATTCCATAGCTAGTTCTTCTCCTTTTTATTTCAGTGCTGCAGGCTAGGAGAGCCTTGAGAGCAGGGACATTTGGTTATGTCATGTTAGGAGGTTTGGTGAGTGGGACACAGGAGGACATTACCGACATTCCTGTGGTGAGGGAATTCCTCGAGGTGTTTCCTAAGGAGATTCCTGAGTTTCTGCCACAGCGGGAGATAGAGTTCTCCATGGACCTGATGCCTGGTGTGGGGCCTATTTCATTAGCTTTGTATCAGATGTCCCAACCAGAGTTAGCGGAGTTGAAAAAGCATATTGAGGAGCTTTTCACGAAAAACTTTATCCGACCGAGCGTGTCTCCATGGGGAGCACTGGTCATTTTTGTTAAAAAGAATGATGGGACCATGCGATTGTGCACCGATTAAAGATAGCTGAACAAGGTGACAATCAAGAACAAGTATCCCCTCCCTCACATTGATGATATGTTGGATTAGCTTAGGGGTGCTTGCGTATACTCGAAGATTGATCTCCGGTCCGGATACCATCAGCTTAGGGCCATGTTCGCCAGCATGTTTGCCTCAATAACATCTTATGTGGCTTTCCGGTTCGCCTCTCGAACGGCGTCCATCATCGCCTGGTTGGCCAATCTAGCGGCCTCCTGATCGTCTAGTCTAGCCGCCTGCATCTCAGCTAATGCAGTCAGGACAGGATCAGGTTGATCCTCGTTCGTCTCTCAGTTTCTCCTAGGCATTACCATGGCTCTGCATAAGTTACACAAAGAATGAGTTGATCAGGCGCACGCAATGTGGTCACACATGCATCATCATAGCAAAACCCAACAGAGGAAACACACAAGACAGACTCACAACAGAACATCCTAAGTTATTGCAATACATACAGGCCTTTTCCCTAAAAAGTGCTCTGATACCGTAAAATGTAACACCCCGTGTATACCCGTTTTGTTATCATATCATCGTATTAAGCAGCGCTTAATTAAAAATGCAGAATAAACTTTTTATTTTCAATTATGACGTCATTAATATTAGCCAAGTTGAGTACTTAATCACTTTCATAATATTGCCTGTATGTAAATTGCAAATGGACAACTATCTACAGTGAATAACCTCATAATATAATAAATGAGTATCTAAATCACGGATCTACAACACGTAGTCCGGACATAATCCTGATACATTAATACAACTTGAATCCAAATAAGACATAGTCAATCAATGTGGCATGGACAACCCCCATGCTCACCAAATAAGGCAACAACGCCCAACAGAGTCACAAATCAGACAACATGATAGCAAATAAATAACATGTCAGCATCCAACATATCATCATAATAGCAGACATCTAACTCAACTCCGGCCTCCTGCCGCCCGAGGTCTCAACCCCTGAGTTACCTGAACCTGAAATATGTGCCCCAAATGTGGGGTGAGATCTCTAAACAGAAATCTCAGTAAGACAAGGGGTCCTCAAGGATCTCTCCACCCCTAGCTTACCTACATGTGCAATATAAGTTCCAAAAGCAGTAATATAATATAAGTTCCAAAATCAGTGCAATGCAGCAGAATAATCATGTAATGTGTGTCAACCATTCTACTGGCCAGAGAAATACAGGATTTACATACATCTATTACCTACATTCAGTGCAAGTCGCTACTTACACCGACCCACAGAATTACCCTATGGTATGTCTCCTACATACACAGGCTTACCGTCTAGGTGGAACAACACATTGCATATTATAAGCACTTGCACATAATAGCTCAACAGCATTTCAAAATCAATACATGAAAACACATCATGCATATAAACCATCCCCCCACTGTTAGTATATGGATGTCCTAGAGACAATCTTTTGATTAGATTAGGGCATATGTGGACCTTTTATTTTGTCACAAATAAATATAAGCACTCTTTATCCTGTTTCATATTTTGTCTCGATATTATTAATATTATATGAGTAACTAGATAAACCCCTTGGAATAGAATAGGTATCTCTTGAGTATCTGTGATGAGATCACGATCATGAGGAATCAAGTATACCAGATGTTTATTCCTAATTTTATGTTCCTAGTCTAAAGACACTGAGAATGGGGATCAATAATCTCGGGTAAGACTAGCACGGCTTATCTACTTGTATTCGGATACAAGGTAAAGACCTCATGAGCTACAGATATGGAGATGTTTTAGCTAAAGTCATGGGTGGACCTATAAGGATATAGCTCGCACTGAACAGACCCACAAAGAGACTCTATGAGGAAATCTCACAAATAGTATCATTAAAGCAGTCTCTTAATATTTGGGTATGTCTTTCCTTAGACCAGAAGTTTTCACCTAGACTGTGTTCTGGAAGGCATGCTTTAATTGTATACCTCGTCTTCCTGAAACATGGAGACTCATAGGTATACTTTTGGGCATGTCTTGAAAGAGCACATGCCTGGGGTGATAAGCTGAAGGAATTCGTCAAATCTCTGTGAGGGATTAGGTTATCTGTAAACCGGAGAAATCGGGATGACATTTACAGGACTCAGAAATCTATGCATAGTAAAAGAGATCATAAGATGATCTGCCTTTAGAGTCAGTAAATTGAAGATTCCCTATTTCGAATTAAAGCTTACCCTAAATCGCAAGGGTTGATACATATCCTCACCCTAGGTTTAAAGGGAAGGTAACCGAGACGAAATGAAATACATACGGTAACCAAATATATGTAATAGGATGATCATGTTATTAACCTAACTAGCTCTGGGGTAACAAAGCATTGCTAGTGCTCTGTGTTGTCATTAAATGGGTTGTGGGCTTGTTGGGCCCAAGCCCATTTATGTCAGTGGCTATGTTGGGCCTAATGGGTCACACACTAACACCTTATTTGTCTTGATGAATATAGCATTAAAGGTATTGGGCCTAATAAAGGTTGTTAGCCCAAGAAGAAGTTTGGAAGCCCACCTAAGAGGGAAAGGGCGCATGGTACATGTAATGGGCTTGGATTGTCCAAGACATTATTAATTAATTTAATTAGTTAAATTAATTTACAAATATTTAAATTTTGAATTTAAATGTTTGAACGTTTGAATTTAAATGTATGAATTCGAATTTGAATTGGCTATGAAAAGTTGTTTCATAACAAAAGGATAAGATAAGATCTTGTTGGAACAAATTCCAAGTATCAAGAGAAGATCTTTGGGCATCATCTAAGGCTGATTTGGGGCGCTGATTTTGGGGTCTTATGATGGCCATATGATCATCCAAATAAGCTCCAATCAGATTTGGTTGGTTGAGAGAATTAGTAAGTGAGTTGGTTCAAATTTGAATGCAACTACTCAATGTATTTGGACTCTTTTGGGCTGAATAAGGACGCACCATATGGCTGCCATATGATGGTTATTAAGTTAGATTTTTGACTAGGTATAGACTTAGTCTCATGAGGATACGATAGGAGATTGTTGGCTAGACTTGAATTGCAACAACTCCACTTATTCCTCCACCATTGGGCGCTACATAGGTCAGATTTTTGGAAGAAAAATCTGATTCAATTCAATCATTCTCTCATCTCCAAGTGTGCTTCCTTTTGTGAGGTTCTCTTTAGGGTTTTTCGAAAATTACCTAGCCTTTTCTCATAGAATCCATGCGCCACTTTGTGACTTTTTCATGCTGAAAAATTCACTCATCTAAATACATTAACCTTGCCTTCTTCTTCTCCTATTAGGACGCCTAAAGTGCCTTCCTTGTGGTGTTTGTTTGGTGGCTTTTCAAGAAGGGTTCTTGCATCTTGACGTAGGGTGGTGTGAATCAACGTTAGAGGGTTTGAACCTTCAAACCTAACACTGATCATCTTGGAGTTTTGAATCATGAACAAGGTACATCATACTGTCTTAAAGCATGTATCTTAATTAGAATGTGTGATTCCTCTTTGATATTTTTTTGTTTTCATCCTCACATGCCATCGACCTTCAAGGCCATTTTCATTCACCCACGGGGTATGGTGGAACCAACAATGGCTAAACCGATGACACGAAAGCTTACCTCTAAGCAATCAATCCAATCCAAAGCCCCCGCTAGCTCAAAGTCCAAGAGCAGAATCACAATCTGTTTTAGACCAGCAATAATGTCAACAATCATGATCCACGATCATATGACCCAAAGACAATGCTTTCCTTTACGTTTCATGTCTTTAGGCTTCTCACAAAGCCATAAGCCCTTAATCCCATTGATTCTGACTTAGATTAATTATTACAGAGGTTTAACTTAACCAATCATGGGTCCACAAACCCATGATATAGTTCTATCATAACAGAACCGTCACTGTCTCAAAATTCCCAGAATATACAGATATTTGTCGGGGACATATCCGGATACCCATATTCGCATATCATATCCGGATATCCATATCCGGATATCACAAGTCCCATATTCGGATATCAATATCCGGATATTTACAACCCCATATCCGGATATTTCGTGACAGAATGCAGTTTCTGGATTTCGCGAGATATCACTCCCAAGGTTCAACTTTTAACCCATTAGGACGTCCAAGCATGCATTTTTATTCACTTTTAAGTTCATGTTCAGGTTGGTTACCTATTTAACTCATTAACATGCCAAGACTCAACCTTTAAACAACTAAAACTCATAACCAAGGTGATGGTGCTCACCCAAAGGCTCAAAACAGCAAGTACAAGGGCTATTGGAGCTCACAAGTCAGTTCCACAATTCTTACTTCAAGTGTACACGAAAATAATGATCAAGCAAGGTCCTTTCTTCCCAAAGGTGACTTCTTGAAGCTCAAAATACCATGACAATGGCTCCCACAACCCAACTCACTAAAACAGTCCCCAAACCCCACCAACACAGAGGCTATAATTCAGAAATGGTGGCACTTTCCCACTCACAACGCTAGCTCACACAAGGACAAGGTATTTTGGTGAAGATAGCAAGAAGAAAGGTGACAACTTGGTTCACCAAAATGGAGAGGAGGATGGGACAAGGTGGCTGTAACAATACTCAGAAAAACCAACATAGAAGAGAGGGAGGCTGACATAGGATCATGTGCAAAGGTCCTTATATAGCTCACTTAAGTCTTAGTCGCACTGTATTAGCGCTAATAGCTACGCTTAACATTTTAATCCCAAATTTTGGAATTAGAACCTAGCCATTTTCTAAGATTTGTCATATTTTTATATTATTTTTTGTAGTACTTTTTCGGGGTTTGCTTTTACATAGCCAGTATTAGTTCTGGCACCAAATCTCATTATTTTAACTTGAAACTTGTTATGCTAGTCTTATATATTATTATAGTGACATATACATACTTTTTATAATTTTTCGGGATACTTCATCGGTACGCATTTATACCGTGAGGCGGACCTGGTATGTACTTTCAACATTTTTTAACCACTTACCATAATTATTTAAGCCTTCTCATAATTATTAGGGTCAATTATGGAATTATCTCATTAATCTTATAATTAATTAATTAAATTTCTATATTAACAGTGTGGGTTCTTACAAGCCGCACCCCTAACATGACGCGTTGGGGTGGAAGCGGTGTCCGAGACATCTTAACTGACATGGACATGATCATAATCCACATCGTTTTCTGGCTGGTGTTGAGGCTGATTTACCTCTTCCAGAACTGGATCCAGCGGTTGGTTCTGGTTTTGGGGTGGCTGCTGGCTACTGCTCCTTGTTTGGATTGCCATCCTTCGTCAGATTGGTGGAAACTTCAAATTCAGAGAAGAATTTTCCACAGACGGCGCCAATGTTCTGTCCTTGGGACAGAGATGTCCAGCCCAATAGGCTGGTATGTTACTCTTGGATCTAGTGCCCTCTCCATGGTATCTAATCTATGAAGGAGATACCCTTGAGTCAAGCAGATCACTGTGCACAGAATACTATAACAGCGTTAGCCAATAGGGTGTGTGTGCGCACAGTGACAGCATAACAATAAGAGAGAGAGAGCGTAATGTACCTGTATGGTTTACCTTGTATTTATAGATGTTACCTGTGGGTAGCGTGGATAGGCCTTTGGTGCCTCTGGTAAGGGCCCAGGACTTCTTACTAAGCTGTCGTAATAGGATTAGTATCCTTGATGGATATCTACCTATAATTGTCACTGATTCAGATCTTTAATTGCCCCTTATTGAGCCTATCACTTAATGGGTCCCTTATATGGGTTCATAACATATCTAATTTTTCCTTTTGAATGCTACTATATTCTAGATTAATGTTAGCGTTAGTGTGCCTGGACAATGCTGAAAAAAATGGCCGCAGGCGTTTCAGACCTTCAAATAATAACCTTGCATAGTTGCGTGACATCTTAGAGTTCAAAGCCACAAGTCATTACGCACAAGTACTTCACTCCTTATATATCATAAGCCGGACGCCTGCACAAGGAGTACAAGCTAAGTATTCTATCTTTTATCATATCTTTAACTCAACTCCAACCGTTAAAAAATAAAAATAAAATAAAGCATAATAATATTATTAACATGCGATTCGTAAACGTAATAATAAGTTCTCCTTCAATTATGGGTAATGTATCGGCTTTTTGACCCTTTTGCCCTTCATTAATTAATTAATAATCATTTTGTCCCTTATCCAAAACTATCTACCAATCTGCCCTTATTTAATCGATTAACTTGAAGACTTAATCGATTAAATGGTCAAAATTGACAAAAATGGTTGACTTGAAGATTTAATCGATTAAATCTCTCACTTAATTTATTTAATCGATTAAAACTTATATTTAATCGATTAAATATACCAAATGAGCGTGAAAGCATTGATTGATTGCGTTTTGTATTTAATAGGTGCTGATTGCGTTTTGTATTTAATAAGAATTGAATGTGTTTTGTATTTAATAGGAGCTGATTGCGTTTTATTAGGAGTTGCCATTTTACGAGTTAGTTACAGATTGTTAAACGCAATCAGCTCCTATTAAATACAAAACACATTCAACCCCTATTAAATACAAAACGCAATCAGCTCCTATTAAATACAAAACACATTAATTCCTATTAAATACTAAACACAATCAGCTACTATTAAATACAAAATGCAATCAATCAATGCTTTCACGCTCATTTGGTATATTTAATCGATTAAATCTTCAAGTCAACCATTTTTGTAAGTTTTGACCATTTAATCAATTAAATCTTCAAGTTAATCGATTAAAGAGGGGTAGATTGATAGATAGTTTCGAATAAGGGGCAAAATGATTATTAATTAATTAATGAAGGGTAAAAGGGTCAAAAAGTCGTAATGTCTATGTACATCTAGAATATATAATAGGCAGTTTGCCTCTAAGGTAAATAACTCAATTCAGTTTAGGACCTTCATCGTTTAGGTCCTTTTAAGGGATTAGTTATTTATATCTATGAAAAAAATATTTCTCAAGCAGCTTCTCCAGTCACTCTAAAATTATGTCATTTTATTTATTTATTTCTTTATATTAATTGATTCACCTTTGAATGATTATGATTCCCTTTTTCTCTCTCTTCCTTTAGCACAATTGATCCATCTTTGTACGGTTTTGATTTAGTAGCCGGAGATAAAATTATCTCAAACAGCTTGAGAAACGAAAAGCCCTATATATATATATATATTCATTTATTTATTGTAGCGGTAAAATTTAGATTGAGTCGAACCTGAAGAAATGGTCAATTTGCAAAGCCATTGGTTCCATATTTAATAAAAAAATACAAAATAGCCAAGATAAAAATATTTAGTTAAAAAAAAAACAAAACCTGCAGAACACAACACAGCATAACTGATCTGAGGAGAGAGTGGTAACTGGCACAAATTCTATTGTATTTTATCCGTTTTACATAGGGAATCTAAGACGTGTCAGTTGGTTGCAGATTCTTATTTTGGAACACGAGGCAAAAAAGAAAATAAATATCACAATGTTTGGGCAGTGGCATTAGTCGGTTATCACTTTGTCAATTACCTGTAATGTTTAGGAAATACATAAAATATTCTGGATATTTTCAAGATTCAAAAAAAAAAATCGGTAACTTTGGAAACTTAAAAAAGGAAAAAAAAACCAAATAAATTTGGCGGGTTTACTATTATCAGCAGTGTATTTAATCTCTCTTTTCGTTCCGTCTCTTTAATATGTGATGAGCTTATTCTTATTTTCATATGATAATTATAATTGTATCATAATATTGTAAGGGAAGACATAACAAACCTAGAGAGGAAGATAGATAAAACTCATAAAAAAAGATATAAGATAATGTGTCCTCTCTTTGTTTTGTTTTGACGTTTTTATTGAAAGAAAAAAAAATGCCGCTGCGGTTACTGTTTATCTTTTTATCAAGGGGTTGAATTATTTTATATTTTCAATTTTAATTATTGAATTATTATTAATTCGATGATTTTCCTATTATTAATATTATGTACATATTCGATGAAATCCCTGATAATGAAATTTATGTACTCCAAACTAGTTTTCCTAATTCTACCAATATAGTTAATAAAATTATAATTTAAATAAAATTGGAAAGGCAAACTGAGATGTTAATGTATGCGAATTTCCTACACAATACGAAATAAAAATAAACACAGTTGTATGTAAAAAGGAGAAACGAGGTAGTTGGTGTTTTGAATTCTTTATTTCCTTTTGGAAAACGAGAAACCGTTGGCCAACGTTGGGGCAATGGAAGATTGTAGAGATTAAAAGTTTGGAGATGCCCATTTGATAAACAGGGGCATGTGAGATACTACGTGACATGTTACCAAAATAGTTTGTGGTAGTGTCCCATTGATAAACTACGATTAATCTAAGGATTATGCTGCTATTTACAAAGGACAATGCTATTGGCATGCATCTTAACTAGAAGGAAGAATAACTTCTGAATAGTGTATATGGGTTCCTGCTAAAACTCGTCTTGCTTTTTATTATTTTTCAATAGATGCCATAACAATTAACATAGTTTCTTGCAAGCCTACTGTTTTATATTTTTCAGGGTGCCAGACATCTACCGGGCTAATAATTTCAAGACAGAGCAATCACAATCCGGCTAGAAAAATAAAAGTCTTTTGCCGTCAGAATTGGCCTCTTGGGCACCCGTCCAATTCCTACTCAGAAACGGGAAAACTAAAGTCTCTTGCCGCCAGAATTGGCCTCTTGGACACCCGTCCAATTCCTACTCGGAAACGGGAAAACTAAAGTCCCTTGCCTCCAGAAAAGGCCTCTTGGGCACCTGTCCAATTTCTACTCGAAAACGGAAAAAATAAAAGTCCCTTGCCGCCAGAATTTGCCTCTTGGGCACCCGTCCGATTCCTACTCGGAAACGGAAAAAATAAAGTCCCTTTGTCGCCAAATGAAGATCAGCCCTCCGGGATAAAAATGGTTTATTAAACAAAGACTAGCACTCAGAGATAAAAATTATTTATTAAATCGTTATGATTTAATCCTTGGAATACTTATTTACATTACTCTAAGTTAGGAGGTTTAACATATTTCAGGTGAAGATAAATTGAATATAAAATCTGAATAGCGACTACAAGCAACGAGCGACTCGAAAGCAACCTGAAACCCGGAAGGAGCCATAAGCCGATTGCTCCCGACATTCATATCTTTTTTCACAACCTTTAAATACTATTTGATAGTGTTAAAAAATGATACCTGGATAATATTTCTATTCTCCATTACTCTTTCCTCTAAATTGAGGAGTATATATACAATGAATATTTAACAACCAAGGCATAAAATCAGGAATTGATCTACATAGAAGCTAGCAACCTAACAATCAGCCTAACATTGAATAACAACTAAATTACAAAATAATTCTGTTCTAAACTAGTTCCTATCTCTTGATAACAATAATTCAAAATTTATTCCTATTTTCAACAGTCCCCTTCAAGTTGGTTCATGTATATCAAGCATGCCCAACTTGTCAATTAATCTATCAAACACTTTCACTGAAACACCTTTAGTCAATACACCTGCAAGCTGGTCTTCTGATCTAACAAAAGGTATCTGGATTACTTGATTATCCAACTTCTCCTTGATAAAGTATCTATCCACTTCAACATGTTTAGTTCTATCATGTTGAATCGGATTGTGTGCAATTTCCACAGCTGCCTTGTTATCACAAAAGAGCTTCATTGGCTGATTATATTGGATTCCTAAATCAGCAAGTATACTTCTGATCCAAAGTAATTCGCAAATTCTATATGACATACATCTGAATTCTACTTCTGCACTTGATCTGGCTACTACTTTCTATTTTTTGCTCCTCCATGTGACTAAGTTTCCTTCTACAAATGTAAAGTACCCAGAAGTTGACTGTCTAGTTGTTTTGTCTCCAGCCCAATCAGAGTTTGTATATCCTTCAATGCAGGCTTCTTTATTTTTCGAATATAGAAGACCTTTTCCTGGTGATCCCTTCAGATATTTGAGAATACAGTATACTGCCTTCATGTGTTCTTCACTAAGAGAGTGCATGAACCTGCCTACTACACTCACAGAGTAGGCAATGTTAGGTCTAGTGTGCGATAAATATATAAGCTTTCCTACTAACCTTTGGTATCTACCCTTATCCGTTTCAACTTGTTCTGAATATATCCCAAGGGCATGATTCATCTCAATTGGAGTGTCACTAGGCTTACATGCCATCATTCCAGTTTCAGATAGGATGTCTAGTGTATATTTTTTCTGACACATGAATATTCCTTGTTTAGACCTTGCAATTTCTATTCCAAGGAAATATTTCAATTGTCCTAGACTCTTCAATTCAAATTCAGCAGCCAATTTTTTTTCCAGCAGCCTCATTTCTTCCATATTATCTCCCGTTAGCACTATATCATCTACATAGACAATAAGTATGGAAATTTTTCCTTCATTCCGTTTGATAAACAGTGTATGATCCGAATTGCTTTGTCCATAGCCAAATTTCTTCATTGCAAGTATAAGTCTACAAAACCACGCTCTTGGCGATTGTTTAGGACCATATAGGGCTTTATTAAGCTTGCAAACTGTATTTTCCTTTGTCTTCACTCCTGGTGGAACCTCCATGTATACTTCTTCCTCCAAAAAACCATTCAAAAAAGCATTCTTCACATTGAATTGCTTCAATGGCCAATCTCTGTTGACTGCTATTGACATTAAGATTCGGATGGTGTTGAGTTCAGCTACTGGAGCAAATGTATCTGGATAGTTTATTCCATACTTCTGAGTGTATCCTTTTGCCACGAGTCTTGCTTTATATCTGTCAAGACTTCCATCTTCCTTTAGCTTCACTGTATACACCCATTTACACCAAATTGTCTTTTTTCCTTCTGGTAAATAAATTAAACTCCAAGTTTTATTGCTTTGCAGTGCCTCCATTTCAATGTTCATTGTTTCCTTCCATTTTGGATCTTCCAATGCTTCCTGCACACTGTTAGGAATAACTACAGAAGATAATTGATCAACCATTAAAGCATACAGTTCATATAGCCTATGAGATGATACATAATTACTAATAGGATATTTAACTTTCACATTCGGATCTGGTTCATAAGTGGTTCGAGGTATACCTTTATTTTGTCTCTCTGACCTTCTGACTTGTATATTCGGGACAGAATTTTGTATGCTAGGATCAGGTATTACCTCATTATTGGTTTCAGTTTTCTCTTCAGGATTGTCCATAGCAGGAGGTTCAGTTATGAGAGGTAGACATGGTGACCCTTCTGGTGTGGGGTTTTCAGCATCAATGGAATTTATATTTAGATCAGCAACTGAGTTTTCTGTTGAGGTGTTCTGAGGAGGAATGGCACCTGTGAGAATCGGCACTTGGAAGTAAAATTCTTCTTCGGTGGTCTGTTGAATCTCCCCCTGAGAAGAAGAATGGGTGACTCCCCCTAAATAGAAAGCTTCTAATTCCCGAAAGGTTGCTTCAAGAGTGACATGCAATTTTTTTGATTTGGGATCATAACAACGATATCCCTTTTGGAGATCAGAATATCCTAGAAAGATGCATTTCTTCGCACAAGGCTCAAGTTTGTTGTGGAGTGGTTTAGGGACATGGATGTAGACAGTACAACCAAAGACTCTAGGTTCTAAGTTAGTGACATGGGGAATAGAGAAGTATGATTCGAGTTTCTTTTGAGGAGTAAGGAAATTCAGTGCACTTGATGGGGTTCTGTTTATGATATAGGCAGCAGAGAGGAATGCCTCTCCCCAATAGAATGATGGAACATTCATGCCAAATAAGGAGGCCCTTACCACTTCTAATAGCTGTCTATTTTTCCTCTCAGCCAATCCATTTTGCTGAGGTGTGTAGGGGCAGGATGTTTGGTGTTTTATTCCGTGAGAGAGCAGAAATTCAGAGAAGGGTCCATTCTTATACTCAAGGCCATTATCTGACTGACATATTTGGATGGAGCTATTAAATTGTGTTTGGACCATACGATAAAAAATTTTAAACACAGAAAAACTTCAGATTTATTTCGAAGGAGTGAAATCCAAACCATTCAAGCACATTCATCTATGAAGGATACATAATAGTAAGAATGGGAAAGGGAAGGAACTTTAGCAGGTCCCCAAACATCCGAATGAATCACTTGAAAGGGGATACAACTCTTATTTGGACTGGGATAAAATGAAATTCGATGGCTTTTAGCCATTTCACAAATAGAACACTGAAATTCAGAGGGATTGCAACTACAAAATAAGTGGGGAAATAACCTTTTAAGGGAAAAAAAAGAGAGGTGTCCAAGGCGTTTATGCCATAGCCAAATTCCAGAATGAGTAGAGGTAGAAATGCGGACTTCAGAAGGATTAGAGGCAAGAACTTTTGTAGCAGAAGCAATGGGTGGCTGGGAAATTCCATCTTCGAGGGTCAGGAAGTATAGGTCGCCATGTCTAACACCATAGCCAAGAGTCTCCTGCGTCTGGACGTCCTGAAACTCACAAAATTTTGGCCAAAAAATGACAGTGCAATTAAGTTGTGATGTCAGTTTACTAACAGAGATCAAATTGAAATCCAGAGAGGGAACCACAAGAACCGAATGAAGAGTTATGGTTTTAGTCAGAGGAATGGTACCCTGACCAGTAATAGGGGAAGTGGCACCGTTTGCAGTGGTGACCGTGGATTTACTACATGGGAAGCAATGTGTCAACGCAGAGGCGTCTTGGATCATATGATCTGATGCGCCAGTATCAATTATCCATGAGTTATTTCTAGAAGTAGCAGAAAAAGCAAAGGGCGTACCTAATATCCCTTCATAAATTGCATGAGCTTGAGGAAATGCCGAGGATTCACCTTCAGACGAGGATTTGAGAGCTCTGGAGTTGATATTTGGGGAAGGAACAGACGCAGGAGGCTGGGTGGTGGAATCATCGGAGATAGGAGGAGTTTCCATCGAAGAGGCTTGAGATTGTTCCCTCTGTAAACAGAGACGGCGAGATGGCAGAGGAGAAAGGGGCAGTGGAGCTGGATCGTGCATCGCGAGCGACGAGGGGCAAAAGGCTAACGAAACTCCTCGACGAAGAACTCCAAGAGGACGATTTGTTCTGGAGCCAAGATGCTCTCAAAGACGAAAAGAACGACGATAACTATCAAGAGGAGCCTGAGATCGCCGATGATTTCGACTCCGACTTCGATGAAGGTGAGCCTCAACCTGACGAAGAAACCTGCTACTCTAACATATGTATGTGTTGTGTTGGAGAAGAATACGGGTAGGAGCAAGGTAGTCAAAATCGGGATTTTACCTAAAATAGGAAAGGGAATAAAAAATCGTAAATCGTAAAATCGTAATACAAATCGTAGATTTTACCTGCACTCTAAAATTAAATTTTTATATACATATGCTTATGTATAAAAAAAATTAAGAAAAATAGACTACATGCCACCATCCTTATACATTTGCATACAATTGTCACACTCTAACGGTCTAAGTTAATAAATCATTCAAGTTATTATCATCGAAGACTTTCTGTTCCACGTGATCTTCAACTACATCATTTAAAATTGTCTTCATCTAATCTTTCATCATGAGATAAAGTTCCTTCATTTTGCACAATCCATTCATCTTCGGATGAAACATCAGCAATGTTTCTAACTTGCTTAACATCATTCCAATAGTTAAAATCAGGATTTAAATCTTAAAATTGGAACTTAAGTAAATGTCTAAATCGGGATTTTATAATGGAAAGGATTTTAAGTGAAATCTAAATCGTTTTAGCAAAAATAAATCGTTAAAATCGGGATTTTAAGATTTAAATCCAGATTTTAACTACCATGGGTAGGAGAGAGTGGATTTCAGGTCGGGTAGGTAAAATAAAAAGGAAGATGAATTTTTGCGGGTAGGGAAAAAATTAACAAGAAGAAATTTTTTTATATTTTTTTTGTGGGTTTTTGGTCAGGGAAGGAAAAAATTAAGAGAGGAATTTAATGGAAAATTTTAGTGTCCCAGGATTGAAGAAAGGCTGATACCATGTTAAAAAATGATACCTGAATAATATTTCTATTCTCCATTACTCTTTCCTCTAAATTGAGGAGTATATATACAATGAATATTTAACAACCAAGGCATAAAATCAGGAATTGATCTACATAGAAGCTAACAACCTAACAATCAGCCTAACATTGAATAACAACTAAATTAAAAAATAATTTTGTTCTAAACAACTAGTTCCTATCTCTTGATGACAATAATTCAAGATTTATTCCTATTTTCAACAGATAGACATGGGGACTTTACTTTCACCCCAGCATTCCGGCTTCGCGCAATACGAGGCTGGGGGCCTTATGTTATGAACCAATTAAATGATCCTCATTTTTATCCCCACTACATGAAGCACTTCACTCCCCTACTTTCTCTCAACTTCCCTCCACTACATATAACCAATCATTATGTGCATAACTTCTCTAACTGCTAATGCATTTCATCTATATATAGCTCTCTGTAGCAAAGGATCAAAGGGAATTCTTCAACACCTTTACAACATATTAATGTTCATTTCCAGAACAATAAGAAAAGTTATAATCATTCATTTTAGTATTTCAGCAAAAAGGCTTTGCACACGTAATCATCCCGGAAACTTTACCAGATAATGTCTTAAAACACAGAATAATATGTGCATTTCGTACCAAATCCTGCGTTCACCACTTGCAATATGAGTTAACCACTTTAGAAAGAGCATTCTGTGCAAGCCAGAAGAGCATGTGGTTGAATCATACTATCGAGTGATATGAGCAATGAAAGAATCCATTTCCATGCGAGAAACTCCACCTTCATCCATGGACCTATGAATGGCTTTTTTAAGATCCCTTGCTCTCTCCCGCATATCATCACCTTCCTTTGTTTCCATCAACCTTCTCACAGCATTCTCAATAACTGATGCAGTCACCAACTCATATCTCTTAGCCCAATCACTCACAACCAAACCAATCTTCAGCACTTGTGTTATCAAAACACTGTTTCTTGGCTGATCAGCGTGCATGGGCCATGTCGCTATTGGAACTCCCATGGTTATGCTCTCTATGCATGAGTTCCATCCACAGTTACTCATAAATCCTCCTGTTGAAGAATGGCTTAGAATTTCCAATTGGGGTGCCCAGTCTCTCACAACTAACCCCATTTCCTCAACTCCCTCTTCGAACCCATTTGGAAGCTCATGTCTTCTTACTTCATCTCCATTGAAGATGTCTCCTTTATCAGCATCTCTCAGCACCCAGATGAACTTTTGATTGCTTTGCTTCAATCCAATTGCAATCTGTTCGACTTGTTCCTCTGTCAATGTTGTTGTTGTCCCAAAAGATACATATATAACTGATTTTGGCTCTTGTTTATCAAGCCACTCAATGCTTAAATGCTTTCCCTTTGAGTTTTTCTTCTCAATGGATAAAGGGTTGAAGGGCCCCAAAGCCCAATGCTGTTTGTTACCCATGATCCTTTCCAACGATTCCATGTAAGGGCTTTCAAATGCCCTCGTTGTGTTGTAGATGTTCCCATCACTGAAATTATGGAAATCTACTTGTGAAGAAATGAAATCTATCATTTGGGATGGGATGAATTCGTCCAGAGAAGGAACTTCAGGGACATGTGAGTTTTCTAGTGGAGGCTTTCCCATTGCCTCCCAAAAAAACAAGAAGGTAAAAAAGGCAGAGCCGCTGTGAAAAGTGTAATTCTCTGCATTTGTTATATTTTTTGCATCTTGTGCCACTGATGCTGTTAGGGAGTCATGGATAACTATGACCCTTCTAGCTATAGATGAAAGGGATTGCAGAAGTTCTGCCACAGGCTCACGCAGATGTGAAGAGGCCTCAAAGCAAGGAATCATATGAGTTGGGAATTTGGTTTCTTCATTGGGGTTGGGAGGAGGGGAAACAAAGGGAGGAACTTCAAAATCATGGAAACGAATGTTTGAAATGGATTTTGGGTCCCAACCTTGGACACGAACTGTGGCCTGTCGATTATGTGTGGGTGTGCCAACATAATGAACAGGTATGTTGTGTGATAAGAATAGGCGTGACAGATGCAGAAGCGGATTGAGATGGCCTTGTGCTGGGAAAGGTATCACAACAACCACCACTTGGTTTTGATGAAAGGCATTCTTGTTATGGCTTTCACTATTGATTTGGTACTTAGAAGCCATTGGGGAACTTTGGTAGCTAGAATCTGTTACTGAACTTGTGCACTAGATTAAGTAATATTTGTGTTGGATGTTGCTTGGCTAGGTGGTATGTTGGGTATTTATAGAATCACATATTAGAATTTAGTGGTTACTGAAAAATACAAGTATTTTAAAAGGCCGCATGCGGCACGGGACACTTCATCATTGAGAAAATGTAATATTTATACGCGTGCTTTAATCATTTAGGAATAAATGTTTATTTCTGTTACTTGTTTCCAAAGTAATTCATAAACAAATTTTTTTACCAAAAAATAAAAATTCATAAACAAATTTTATTAATCCAATAAAAAAAATTTAGTGGATTAGAAAATATGATTAATCCAATATTAATCCAAACAAAAGTTGATTACAGAATTTATTTTTATTAATCCACACACCTTTGCTGGCTGGCTTGGTTGCATGCTCTTATTCTCTCAAAGGTGATTTTCATTTTCTTTTATTCTGTTCGTTTTTCTTCCTCTTCCCTTCCCCCTATGTCTGTATATATATTTTGGCGGTGTGCAAACTTATAACGACATGGCTTGGTTGTAATTTTATTGGGAAAAAGCAAAAAAAAAAAAAAAATCGCTTGCTTTCTTGTCTAAGCACTATTTGAGGTGATATCATTTTGAAATTATCTCTGGAACTAACCATCTATAAAGACCTTGATAGATTAATTATGGATATACAACTAAGACTAAGACGAATGTTATACTTACAATCTATTTTCGTTTATAATTTTTAATAATTAGATCTTAACCGTTGATTTTTGTCAATCAACGGTTATCATTTATTGCGAATTAATAATTAATTAATAGATTTGATTTGCGAAAACAATAACCGTTGATTGACGAAAATCAACGGTTAAGATATAATTATGAGATATTGTAAATAAATATTAGTTTTAAGTATATCCTTTCTCCACAAGTAAAAAGTCCATGCCTAAAAGTTCTATCCAACCCTTGTTGCCATATTTTGGTTTCCTGCCCCGAACCCAGTTTGTGTCAGCTTTGAATTTAGAAAGGAGAGTTTGTGTGTCCCCCCAAAAAAAAAGGGAAAAATAATGAACGGTGACTCTGATTTATGTTTAGCCATATTTTTGTCATATATAGCTTTGCCAAAATCTTAAAAAAAAAAAAAAGTGGGGGAGAGGAGGAAGTTTGAGATTGCGGGGATAACTTCTAAATTTTGCATTAAATTATATTGGTATATCACTGACCTTTATATTCAAATGAATTTCCGGCATGGTAAATTAAGCACACAATGCTTGTTTGGTTGACATGGTTATTACGTAAAATTTAAGTAATTGATTAATTGAATCTTATTTGTAACACTTATTGTAGAAATTTACACTGTACTATCACTCAGCAAAAGCCAGTGTGTTTACAGCTCATAGTTTAAAAAAAAGAAGCAACCCAAAAAGTCAAATATTATATTGCCACATAAGCAATACATGGATGCTACATTAGGACCTTTAATTGAAATGAACATCACCTACTTTTCCAGCATGGAAAATTATGCGCACCATGCATCTTAGGTTGATATTGTAATTCTTTAATCAAATCTTATATGGGTGAAAAAAGGTATTGGACGGGTTGGGTTAACACCTCATGCATTCGTGTGTGGGTTCACATCCAAAAATTTTGGAAAATTTTAATTGAAAAAAGAGTAAACACCCTTTTTAGTCCCTGTCAATATCTACGAAGTCCTTTTTAGTCCCTGGCAATAAAAAAGGACCAAATTGGTACATGAAATTACAAAAAAAGGGGCCATGTTAGTCCTTATGTCAACTCCCAAATATGTAGAGTGACCCTTTTCTTGTACTTTCAGGGACCAATTTGGTCCTTTTTTTATTGCTAGGGACTGAAAAGGACTTCGTAGATATTGCCAGAGACTAAAAAGGGTGTTTACTCTTGAAAAAAAAGTAGGAAAACCTACATTAAATATGCAGTTGACCCAATTCCATTTTTTTAATAAAAAAAAAATGATAGTTCAGGTAGCAAAGATGCTGAGTAACAGAAAGAAAAAGGTTTTGGTTCAATACTCACGTGTTACTTTGGAAGGTGCTTAAATATTTTTATTTTTTATCTATCCCGCACTCCAAATTAATCTTATAGCTTAGTCAAAGATTTGAATCTTGTGGGGATATCAGGAGGAGCCAACTCGCGTCAAACAAATAATTAGGGTTAGCTAACTCCAAAAAAAAAAAAATTCGCAGGTTGACATGCGAGTGAGTGAGTGAACCATCGGATTGCAAGTTTAATACTATTCTGGACGGCCCCAACCGATCAGCCCATTAAGGTAGGTCCAAATCCATCCCACTCATCCATGTCAGCCCTGCTGACCAAGGGTTACCAAAATGTTCCCGATGTGAGACACCAAAATATCTTGCCTTGGGATACTACCTTTCCCGGGTAGCCTCCATAAACCCCCTAAATAGGAGTTTCCCTTCCACAGCTACAGCAGCAGCGGCTGCCACCAACATAGTAAGGGCTACGCTGCTGCCACATCATCGGTGACAGGTGCCCATCACCCTCCCCAAGGAGAGTTGACCCAGCTCGCCCCCCATGCGAGTAGGGCATCTTCTCCCCTATAATTACCCTTCCATCACCAAGCAAGAGAGCATCTTATATGCCATTACTCTGCCATTCCTTCAAGCCCTTGCTATCACACACCCCCCATCTTGCAGATCCTGACCTCATTCTTTGGACGTCGCCGTTTAACTTGGTATCTACGTCTGTTAGCGGTGTAAGAGCCCGCACCGTTAAATTAGAAATTTTAATAATTTAATTATTTGTTAAGGGAATAATTCCATAATTGACGTCAAATAAATATGGGAAGACTTAAATAATTATAGTAAGGACTTAATAACGTTGAAAGTCGCTTTTCTGACAAAAAGTGCAGATACCGGTTCTGCTTCACGGTATAAATGCGTACCGATGAAGTATTCCGAAAATTATAATAAGTGTATAAATATTCCTAGAATAATATGTAGGACTGGTATATCAAATTTCAAGTCGTAATAATGAGAACTGACGTTAGAACTAATACCCGCTACGTAAAAATGCGTAGCGGCAAAGTACTGCGAAAATTATAATAAAAATATGAAAAATCCTAAAAAAATGGCTAGGTTCAGAATATGAAGTTTGAGGTTAAAATGATTAGTGAAGCTATTAGTGCTAATCCCGACGAATTAAACTTCATCCGCCTATAAATACTAAGTGGCACACATTTTTAGGGTATTTGAATACACCCTACGTGCCTCTCTTCTGAAGCTTTAAGTCTCCAAGCTTGCCACCTTCTCCCCTTCAAGAAAACTCAACCAAAACTCATCATTTCTCTTTGATTCTTCTTCTTCCACCTTGTGAACACTTGAAAGTGGGCATTGTGAGGGAGAAAGGCATCTTCTTGCTGAGTAGGAGCTGCTGGTTGGGGTTTTGGGACTGACTTCCATTGTTGAGTATGTGAGAGCCATTTCCTTGGTGTGTGTTGGTGCAAGAAGCTATTTTGGGGAGTAAAAGACCAAACTTGATGAGCATTTCCATGGTCTTGTAGGAGCAGAACCTTAAGCTGTGTAGAAAGCTCCAAGATCACAATCTTCATCTATTTTGAGCCTTTGGGGGTATGTTCCTTAACTTTGTTCACGAGTTCCTTGTTAAAGATCAAGTCTTGACTTGTAATATGATATGATTAAGTAATCAACATGAACACTAACCTAAATGTGTCTAAAAATGCCTTCTTGGATGTAACATCTCGGGCACTGACGAGGGCGGGAGTGATCGTCGGTGCAAAAGGGCATGGACAAAGAGCGGCTCCTGGCAGGCTTCAAGCGACGGGGGTGCATGAATGAATCGAATCAACACCCGAAAGAGAGGGATTCCAGAGACTGTGCTGGTATGGGACGGCACAGTTGAGAATAGCTTATAAGAATTAATTGGTACTACCTATACTAACAAGATGCATCTACATTTCGGTAGCCTGGAACGGAAGAGCTCCATAGTTAAGCGTGCTTGACTTGGGGAAATTCTGGGATGGGTGACCTCTTGGGAAGTTTTCCCGGGAAGTGTGCGAGTGAGGACAAAGCACTCTGAAAAGTCTTGTGTTAGTGTGTGGGGACAGTCGTTGATCCTTGCAAGTTGCCAGGTGTTACATTGGACGTGTAGAAGTGTTAAAAATGGAACCTTGGATGATATCTTCGCAAAATGCAAAAACTGCATTCTGTCGCGAAATATCCGGATATTGATATCCGGATATGTGGTTTGAGATATCCGCATATGGATATCCGGATATTGGGTTTGCGATATCCGGATATGCCCCCATGAAATATCCGGATATTCTGGGAGAATTCGTAGTGTGAGCTGTTCGATTCAAACAGAAACGTGGGTTTGGTCTATGGACCCTATATTGGACAGAAGGAACCTCTGTAGTGATGTAAGTAAGTCAGAACCTAAAATATTGAAGACTTATGGCTTTGGGAGAAGTCTACGGTCATTGAATGGAAAAGGAAACATTGTCGTAATGTAATGAACTTCTAGATAACGTATATTGATAATATTCTTGATCTAAACAGATTGTGATTGTGTTGTTGGGTGACCGTGGGCTGTTGTGGACTATTGACTTGGAATTGTCAGCTTGTGAGGTAAGCTTTCGTGTCCTCGATTTTGCCCATTGTTGGTTCCACCATACCTTATGGAGGGATGGTTATATGCATGCTGTGTTTTTATGAAAATAATGATGATTCTTAATATGCTATTGAGCTGTTTTATTGAGTGCAAGTGTCATACGATATGTATGTGGTGTACCATTGATAACTCTCCCAAATGAGAGTTAATTTGTTATTTTTATGATGAATTTGCTGCATAAATTCCATATAAGTTGTCCTGTTTGCATGATAATTGAGCTAATTATTGTATATTTATGATTGAATGCTTTGAGATGACTAAGTATGGGAAAATAAGACAATATCCCTTGAGTTTGTGTAAGAATAGATGACTTGTTAAGTGTTTGTCTTTGCAGGAAAAGTTGACGTAGGAATGTTGTAGCTGAGAAGCTGACGAAGTAATGATATAGCAAGTGCTACAGCATGACAGCGTGGACAAAAGGACAACCGAACTTTTGAAATTCAAAAGTTAGTCAAATCCCAACAAATGGATAAGACACCAGCAAGAACAAGGGACGTTTCTGAAGATTTATTCTTATCCCAAAATCGCAAGGATAAAATACAACAACTTCACATTCGGTCAACAACAACATTGGCACAAGAATCCAAGAAGATCAAGATCTTATCCAAGGAAGTGCTAACAGCCCAAGAATCTAGGGATACGATAAGGCTGCAGCAACAAGATTCATAGATTTCCACTCTTAACCCTAAAGCCCAATTTCCCAACCATTTTTCCTATTTAAAGAATAGTTCCCCCACAAATTGAAGCACAGTTTTGAAGAGAGTTCAAAGAGGTTCAAGGTTCGAGAAGTCAGAAGCAAGTGGGGACGTTTTAAAGAGAAAAAGTAAGGTTCTTGGAGAGAGAAGAGCTGCTGGAGCAAGGCAGTGACGATGTTTTCCTACAACATTCGTTTTATCTTCTTTTCTGTTTTCCAATGAGTTCTTCCTTTCTTTTCTCTGTTTTATTCAATTCCATTATGAGCTAATTTCCTCTATAGGTTAGGTGATAAAGTACCTATGTTGTAACACTAAGATGTATGCCTAAACTTTGTTTATGTTAATGTTTGATTAGTTATTCAACGAGTTTGCTTAATCTTATTCATGTATGCATGTCGAGAGATACATATGTGATATTGAAGAGGTTGGGGCTGAGAGGTTTTCGAATCTAGACCCTTGTTGAATTGTGTGGATTAATTAGGTTAATTATAACTTGATTAAGTTGTGGGTAGAGAGATCATTCACACCACATAGCCTTGAACTGGAACTTGAACAATTCAGTGATTAGTTTGGCCATAGAGATGTGGGAATTATTTATTGGGTATATATGTTAGGTTGGCCAAAAGCCCTAGCATACCTTAGTGTTCGGTTACTAGTTAAATATTGATATAGCATTATTAAAGCATCGTTTCAGTATTGCTGTTTCAGGGAAATTGAACCTGACCTATATCTCATCCATCATCTTAATACCTTCAATATTAGTTTACTGTTTTCTTAAATTTAATTATCTTTTATTTTACAAATTCAAACATCACAATCAATCATTTTACCTACCTTTTTCACCTAAATAATCATTACTTGACACTTATCTCCGTGGGAAGGATACTTGGACTCACGTATCCCTTTATTACTTGTGACACGTGCACTTGCGTATTTTTGTGATTGATTTAATTGATTGCAAATTGCACAACAAGTTTTTGGTTCCGTTGCCGGGGATAATTATAAAGTTGTTTTTATTTTAGTGAAGGAATTTTCTTTCTTTTATATCCTTTACCTTTCTTACTTACTATTTTCAAGGTGTTAATTGCAGCGTATGAGCAATTCTTCATCAGAGCAAGAAGCATATTTTGATCCTGAGATTGAAAGAAAGTTTCGAG
Source organism: Gastrolobium bilobum (assembly GCF_033153095.1). Lineage (NCBI taxonomy): Eukaryota > Viridiplantae > Streptophyta > Magnoliopsida > Fabales > Fabaceae > Gastrolobium > Gastrolobium bilobum. Next base: position 53,370 of record NW_026895355.1, on the reverse strand, counting down.
CAAGAAGGAGACAGCAAAGACCTAGCAATCTTACAGCAATACCTAATGTAAGAACTCACACCGTTAATTAAGGAATTTAATTAATAAATTATGAGAAAATAGAAAATGATTCCATAATTGACCCTAATAATTATTATGAGACTTTAATAATTATAGTAAGTGAGTAATAATGCTGAAAGTCGCTTTTCGGAAGAAAGGTGCAGATATCGGTTCTGCTAGCCGGTATAAATGCGTACCGAAAAAGTATCCCGGAAAATTATAATAAGTGCATGATAATTACTAGAATAATATGTAGGACTTGTAAAACGAGTTTCAAGTCCAAATAATGAGAACTGGTGCTAGAAACCGGTACTAGCTTTCAAAAGCGCGTATCGGAAAGGTACTCCGAAAATTATAAGAAAAATATGATAATTCTTGTAAAATTGAGTAGGTTAAGAATCCAGAGTTCGGGGTTAAAATGCTAAGCATAGCAATTAAAGCTAATACTGTGTGTTTATTAAGTTAGTGACTATAAATACTATCTTTAAGGGCACAATGCCCTAGAAAACAAAATTCCCTACGTGAGAGGGTGGCTGACCAGCATTCCCACTTGCCTCCATTGCCTTCCTTCCTTCATTGCTTGATCTTTGAGGCTTATTCTTTCATGGAAACTTCTCCTAAACACTTGTGGTGAGTGAGAGTGATCTTTGGGAGTGTGTTGGTGGCATTTTTCTGAGTTGAGGGTGCTGACCTTGGTGTGTGGAGCTGCTGTTTTGGGTTGTTGGGGTTGGTGGAGCTTTTGCCTTGGCACTTGGTGCTCCAAGGAGTGATCTTTGGGTGCAAGAATCTACCTTTGTCTCCATTTTCGTTTTGGGAACCAAGTCTGAACCTTTGGTGTTGGTAGTGAGCTCCAAGAGCATCCCTCTTTTCTGTTTGAAGCTTGGGTGAGTGGTTGAACCCTTGAACTTGTGGTTTGATGCTTAAAAATGGAACCTTGATGCATGTAAAGGTTAAAAGAAGATAACTTAACGTTGGGGTTGGTCAAACACACCTAGAAATGCATGTTTAAGTGTCTAGAATCAGTAAAAACCCAACCTTGGAAGGATATCTTCACGAAATGTAGTTTATGCATTCTGTCGTGAAATATCGAGATATCTGCCCGAGAAATATCCGGATATGTGATATCCAAATATGAGAATCTGGATATCCGGATATTAGATATCCGGATATGGGAATCTGGATATCCGAATATTAGATATCCGGATATGTACAGTGAAATATCCGGATATTGCATATCCGGATATGGTCCCGAGGAATATCCGGATATTTTGGGATTTCGTAGAACAGTAGTTGTGTTGTGTGTACAGTAGGCTATTGGGGGTTTGTGGACCCTAGATTGATGAAGTTGAACTTCTATAATTAATGAACTAAGTTAGAATCAAGTGATTAAGGGCTTATGGCTTGGTATGGAACCTTAAGACGTAAAATGTAAAGGAAAGGCGTAGTCTTTGAGTTATATGCTTGTGGTGCATTATTATTGATATAGTATTGGTCCATAACAGATTATGAATCTGCTGTGTTTGAACTTTGAGCTGTGGACTCTTGGCTTTGGGTGTTAGCTTGCAAGGTAAGCTTTCGTGTCCTCGGTTTAGCCATGTTGTGGTTCCACCATGTCCCATGGGGGTGTGGTTATATGCATGTTGTGTTACATGCTTTGAATATTTGAAATGCTGTTGAGCTTTATGTGTAATGGCTTTTAATATGCATGTGTTGTTTCATCTTGACGGTAAGCCTGAGTATGTGGCGTCATACGATATGGTGATCCGGGGTAAATGCAAGTGGCGTTTTGCACTAATTGTGGGTAATAGACGTATACTTATTCCTGCATTTCTCTGGCCAGTAGAATAGAATTGACACACATGATATGATTATCTGCTGCATTGCACTGTTTTAGAAATGATATTGATGAACTGCTTTTAAACTTATATTGCACATGTAAGTGAGCTTGGGGTGGAAGATCCTTGAGGATCCCTTGTCTTACTGAGATTTCTTGTTTAGAGATCTCACCCCACGTTTGGGGAATGCTTATTTCAGGTTCAGGTAGTATGGTGACTGCTGCCTCTGGCGGCAGGAGGCCAGAGCTTAGCTGATTATGATATTATGCTGTATTGCTGCCATGACTGGATTTGGATGCTGTTTTTGTTTCCCGCTATTTATGATTATGTTGTTGTTGAGACTGATGTTAGGCTTGTTGCCTTATTTAAGTGAGCATGGGGATTGTCCATGACACTTTATGTTAGTATTTTTATATTGGAGTTGTATAACCTGCTAGTTGGTCCGGCCTACTTGTGGTAGTTCCGTGACTTCTAGAGACACACTTTTATTATCTATGTTATGAGGTATTTCAGTTAGCTGTTTTATTGCAATTACATACAGGCGATGTTTTATTAATTGATTAATAAGCAAGTTGGTAATGATAATGACATCATAATTGAAAAGAAAAAGATATTCCACATTTTTAATTAAGCGCAGCTTAATACGATAGTATGATAACATTACCGGATATATACGGGATGTTACATTTATGGTATTAGAGCAATGGTTCGAGGGAAAAGCCTGTATGTATTGCAATAGTTAGGATGTTTGGTTGTGTCTGTCTTGTGTGTTTACTCCGTCAAATTTTATTATGATAATGCATATGTAATCACATTGCGTGGGCCTGATCAACTCATAATTTGTGTAACTTGTGCAGAGTCATGGTAAGGTCCGGGAGAACACGAGAGACTTCTGAGGATCAACCCGATCCTATCGTGACTGCATTGGCTGAGATGCAGGCGACTAGGTTAGCCGATCAGGAGGCCACTAGATTGGCCAACGCGGCAATGATGGATGTTATTCGCGAGGCTAACCGGATAGCCGCAGAAGAGGTTCGTGAAGCGAACCGGAGGACCACTGAGGATGTCCTCCAGGCGAACAGGATGGCGAATATGACGATGATGAGAGTCATGTTGGAGGAGATGAGGGCTGGTCCTGCTGTAGGCCAGGAACCACCGCCACCATCGCCACCACCACCGCCGCCTCCACCTAGTGTTCAGGATGAGAGCCTGAGTCACATTGGCAGTGCTGCTCATGTCGCTGAGACGAGGGAGACTCTTGTAGAGCCTGCTGAGGATCGTGATGTGATAGATCGCTGGCTGAATGCTTTCAGGAAGCATAAGCCACCTGTGTTTGAAGGGTCTTTGGATCCTATTGCTGCGGCGAGATGGCTGGAGTCGCTGGACAAGATATTTCGGGTCATGCAGTGTACAGACCCACAAAAGCTGATGTTCTCGACTTACATGCTGGAGGGCGATGCCCAGGAGTGGTGGACGAACACCTCTCGTGCTTATGAGATGCAGGGTCGTGTCATGACGTGGCCATTCTTTGAGGAGTGCTTTTTGGGTAGATACTTTCCCTACGATGCGCAAGAGAGGAAGCAGGGGGAGTTTAATAGATTGGTTCAGGGCTCGATGACTGTTGACGAGTACCTGGCCAAGTTCAACGAGCTGGTGAAGTTTGCGCACTTCCGGATGGTTCCTCCTACTCTGATGTTTTTGGCTGCTAAGTTTCGTAAAGGACTTAGTGAGGTGATTGCTGAGCATATTGCTGGAGCTGCTTCAAAGGACTTTGGTACACTAGTTCAGCAGTGTAAGGACATTGAGGATGTCTGCATAGCTAGTAAGGCCAAGAGGGCCAAGGTCGACGAGGCCAAGGGGACTGTTAGTTCCACTCCTGTTTCTACTTCTTGGAAGGACAGGAAGTTTGCTGGGAAGGGCAAGGGTAAACAGTTGGCGACTAGGCAGGCGCCTGGTCAGTTCAAGAGGACTGCTTCACAGCAGGGGAGTTTTGCTAGGCCTACTTCCACTCTGAGATATGCGGGGGTGCGGAAAAGAGCATGCTGGCCGTTGTGCTTCGGGTCAGTTGATCTGTTTCCAGTGTGGCAAGGAGGGCCACTTCTCTAGAGACTGTCCGTCGTCGACGGCGAGAGTTGCAGCTGTTCAGGCAGTTCCTTTGTAGATGGTTCCAATGGCTTCTACTTCGGCACCTACAGTGCCACCTTCTGTTGGGCGTGTGTACACCTTGGATAGGCAACAGTCGGACCGTGCTCTGAACCTTGTTAGAGGTACTGTGTCTATTGGTGGTATTGTTGTTGATGCATTGTTTGACTACGGGGCTACGCATTCGTTTGTTGCTACCCCGATTGCTTTGGGGCTTGAGTTGCCCATATCTGTGCTTTCTCCACCGTTGCGGGTGACTACCGCCACCAGAGAAATATGTGATTCTACCACTGTACATCGCGATGTAGCGTTTCAGTGGGATGGCCGTGAGTTCTCAGTGGATCTAATAGGATTGCTGATGGCCAACTTGGAGATTATTATGGGCATGGATTGGTTGTCTAGAAACTGTGCACTGATTGATTGCTGTGCAAAGCGCGTGGTGATGTCTCCGTGTGATTCCACAGCTAGTTCCTCGCCATACATTTCATTGCTGCAGGCAAGGAGAGCTTTGCGAGCAGGGGCATTTGGATATGTCATGTTGGATGGTTTGGTGAGTGGGACACAGGAGGATATCACTGGCATTCCTATGGTGGGGGAGTTCCTAGAGGTGTTTCCTGAGTTTCCGCCACAGCGGGAGATAGAGTTCTCCATTGATTTGTTGCCTGGTGTGGGGCCGATTTCTTTAGCTCCATATCAGATGTCGCCACCAGAGTTGGCTGAGCTGAAGAAGCATATTGAGGATCTTTCAGCGAAAGATTTCATCCGGCCGAGTGTGTCTCTTTGGGGAGCACCGGTCATCTTTGTGAAGAAGAAGGATGGGACAATGCGATTGTGCACCGACTACAGGCAGTTGAACAAGGTGACGATCAAGAACAAGTATCCCCTTCCTCGGATTGATGATATGTTGGATCAGCTCAGGGGCGCTTGTGTGTATTCCAAGATTGATCTCCGGTCCGGATACCGTCAGATTCGGGTGAAGCCGGAGGATGTCCCTAAGACCGCGTTTCGTTCGAGATACGATCACTTTGAGTATTTGGTGATCCCGTTCGGACTCACCAATGCGCCGGCAGTGTTCATGGATTACATGAACAGGATTTTCCAGCCGTATCTAGATCAGTTTGTGATCGTCTTCATTGATGACATTCTGATTTACTCCAAGACTGAGGAGGAGCATGCAGAGCATCTGAGGATTGTTCTGCAAGTGCTGAAGGAGAAAAAGCTTTATGCTAAGCCTTCTAAGTGTGAGTTTTGGCTCAAATCAGACAAGTTTCTGGGGCATGTGATTTCAGCAGATGGAGTTGTAGTGGATCCCAACAAGATTGAGGCCGTACTGGATTGGGAGAGGCCCAAGACAATTACAGAGGTGAGGAGCTTCTTAGGTTTGGCAGGTTACTATCGGAGGTTCATCAAGGGTTTCTCCACGATGGTTCTCCCTTTGACTCGCCTTACCCGAAAGGAGACTCCATTTGTGTTGACTCACGAGTGTGAGGCGTGCTTTCAGGAGTTGAAGGAGAGATTGACTACTTCACCTGTGTTGGTCCTTCCTAATCCTGATGAGCCGTTTGAGCTTTACTGTGATGTTTCTGGAAAGGGGCTGAGCTGTGTGTTGATGCAGTCTGGTAAAGCTGTTGCTTTTGCTTCGAGGCAGTTGAAGCCTCATGAGGAGAACTACCCGACTCATGAGCTGTGTGTAAGAACCTGCACCGTTAATTAAGGAATTTAATTAATAAATTATGAGAAAATAAAAAATGATTCCATAATTGACCCTAATAATTATTACGAGGCTTTAATAATTATAGTAAGTGATTAATAATGTTGAAAGTCGCTTTTCGGAAGAAAGGTGCAGATACCGATTCTGCTAGTCAGTATAAATGCGTACCGAAAAAGTATCCCGGAAAATTATAATAATTGCATGATAATTACTAGAATAATATGTAGGACTTGTAAAACGAGTTTCAAGTCCAAATAATGAGAACTGGTGCTAGAAACCGGTACTGGCTTTGAAAAGCGCGTACCGGAAAGGTACTCCGAAAATTATAAGAAAAATATGATAATTCTTGTAAAATTGAGTAGGTTAAGAATCCAGAGTTTGGGATTAAAATGCTAAGCGTAGCAATTAAAGCTAATACTGTGTGTTTATTGAGTTAGTGACTATAAATACTATCTTTAAGGGCACAATTGTAACAGCCCGTACCGGTATTGTTAACATTAATTATGATATTAAGGGTAGTTACAATCACAACAATTCAGTTATAAAAAATACGAATAAACGTTTTCCGATTATTACGCGAGCATTTAAAACAATAAAACGCGTAATAATTAAAAGTTGTGACTATAACTGTTAACTCTTGTGGAATATTTAATTTATCTATTTTTACATCACACTTTACTTATTATAAGTTACTAAGGTATTCCCATAAATCCACTTAGCCGATTACTAAATTTTACGTTTTTACCTTTTCGAACATAGTTCACTCATCAATTTTCTGCGAACACACCGCTCACAACCAGACCTTCTTTTCAGATTATATCTTTGTCTTACTTAATTCTCTTTTCAACAAGCTATCACACGCTCAATTCGGAGCTCATTTGCTCCGGTTATCGCCGTTTGAAGTCGGATAAGCAAGACAGCCAACCAACCCCAAAACAGCTCTAAACCTCTTTCACTCCACGAATTACTGCACTGAATCCACTAATTCAATTGCTCTCAAATTTTTACACCATAAATTAGACACCTCAATCTTCAATTTGATATATCATACGAATAATTTGACTGAGAAACAAAGCGGGAATTAATTTCCTAAAACTGGTTCAGAACTGCCACATGTGCAGTAGGCACATGAGCAGTCTGCGTTCCTCCATTTTTTTCAGGTCGAAGAACAACCCATATTTTTCCCAAATTTTGACACAAGGTAGAGGACATCTCAACCTTCAAAATGGCATATGGCACGTCCCTATTGGACCTCTATGGAGGGAGATACGCTCTCCCGAAGTTCGCCTAAAATCTGCCAATTCTACAGAAAATTCGCCAGAGTTTCCTTTGTTTTTCCAATAATCCCCAAATTTGTACAAGCTCACTAATGCCTCAAAGTACCTAATAATCCAACAATAATACAGTAATAATCCAATGGGTGGCACACACAAGGATCAACAACGCCTTGGGGCACTTACGACCCAATCCAATTTATAGTTATTAGACAGTTTATACTATATAACTCACATTATAATCCTTGCTTGTTTCAATCACAAAGGTCCCCTTTACATGTAATTTCACAATATAAGCATATAATCATAACTCTAACATAGGCCTAAAGTCCTTCCATCCCGGTACATCATGCATCTCTTTTAGATTTACAACATATACTTAAATATTACAACTTACAACTTCAACTTCAAATTACCCTTTACAATATTACAACTTCAATTACAAATTCAAACATAAGTTCAAATGATACAAACTACTAGACTTAGGCATGCCAACATGAACAATATGCCAAATACTGAAAATGCTCCTTTATCACACTGCGGGCCTCTTGCCCGCTGCTCCAACGCCATTGGTACATCCTGAAATAAATGCCCCGAGACGGGGTGAGATATACGAATATATCTCAGTAACCCAAAGGTTCTGGAGAAAACTCCGCCCAATGGTTCACTTCGATGCATATGAATAGAATACAACAACCACTTTTTAAAACGGGATATAGCAAGGGTTTTAGAGAGATGGGAAATATAGAGATACAAACTACGACGATACGAAATGGTAGCTACCAATACCACGCACGCCCTGGGCATATATAAGCCTATGGGTATCATCCAAGGTGCGTTCCAAAAACCACAACCATGATGCCCCAACCATCCAAAACACCTGAGACATTCCTAGTGTGCTCCTACCCGGATCACACACCATGACCATTGGTCAACTGGAACTCCCTCTCGGAGACCTATCCAGTGGAAGTCCGAAATTGCCCGAAGGCTAAAAACTGTCTACTGGCCAGAGACTCGGTACATAAGTACCCACTGTAATAATGCATGCATGCTCATGTGTTCTACACTACTCATATACACTTCCTACCATTGCCATCAACTGGCAAGGTGAAACAGAAAAGGAGAACAAGCCCCAGTACCAAGAGGTTACCTTAAATAGTTTTCTCACTTAGCTCCGCAGCAGCTTAAGTTCCAAGTCTGCTACTCAACAGAACGCCTACACATAGGACGTTCTCACTTACTCAAAGTTCACAAAAAGCATGCCAATTCTCAATTTCACATGCATAATACAATCACTTACCTCAATCCACTTGGTCCAGGACCAAGGGCAATTCACTGTTTCACTATTCAGGATTCAAGTCGACGTACGGCAACCTATACAATCATGTACAGCCGTCAGTATACGTCTATTTACGTCAAAATGCGAAAAACACAAAAATCCTTCCCATCACCATGATGGTTCGGCCCTTGTAGTGTTATTTTAGGATTTATTTTTCTAAATTTTCTTTCTCATTTTATTATGCTTCCTTAGGTTGCCAAGAGGCCAATTCAAGTGCCATTTTTCTGTTTTACGTCTTTTACTCATCATTTTGCTAAATAATTCACTCTAGGTTCATTTATGTCCCTAAACACAAGTTATTGTTTTCCATTGATTCTAAAACTTTCCAACCACCACACAACCCATCTAATCACCATATAATTGCACAACACATCATCCAAATGATTTTTCAACATCAATTCCCCTATTTTCCACTCAATGGCCGAATTGCAACCTATGGCACTCCAAGGGATTTTCAATCAATTTTAACCATTTCCCACCTCCTATCATCCTATTATATCATCATACAATCATACAACAACTCATTAATTAATTCCCAACAAAATTCCAAAACTCAAAGTCATGACATTCCTCAAAATTTCTAAGTTAAATTTTCATAATTTTCATCAATAATTTTCATGGCATTTCTAGCTCTCACGTATCATTTTAAGACATTATCATCTAATACATATTTTCTAATTGAGCTCTCTAACAACACAAATCATCAAATTCCCCCTTAGGGTTCATGAATTCAATCCAAGGATTAAACCGTTAAAATGGTGAAGAAACTTACTCAAAAGCTTGGCACAAGACTCCTCCAAGCTATCCTAAACCATTGGAGTTCCAAACAACTCCATGAACATCATTTTTCTCCAAAATTTCATGGCTGTAAATGGACAATATCTCACCAAAAAGAGGGTTTCAAGGTGAATGGATAATACCAAAGTGTTTGGAAGGTTGTTCCCAACAAATTTCAACACAAAAATCACTCGATTCGGTTGAGAAATGAAGGATTTATCAAGGAATGAAAATTTGAACCTAAAATGTCTAAAAGGGGAGGGGGGGGGGGGTCACGGTTTTGGCAAGAAAAGGGGAAGAGAAAGTGATGATGAATAGTGGTAGGGTGATGTGGCTTAAGTGGTTTAAGTGGGGTGGGTCCCACCGCCACCTCACGCGATTTCAAACTCATTTGAATTCCCCTCCGATTCCACTAAACGTCCATAAATTCAAAAACTATTTAGAAACTCTAATTTTTAACATTAACCATTCTCCCTTAATTATACTTAATCAGATGAATCCGGAGTTTTCCGGTCGTTCGGAGAAAACACTGTTTTAAGCTGTTGCGCGCGCGATTGGCACGCTTCCCCAAACTGACTTAATTCCATCAAATATTATCAGAAATCATATTTCCTAGTTCTATAGACCATTCATAAATCATATTTGAAACCTAGAGCTCAAAACTCAGTCGGCATGTTTAACGGTGCAATCGTACCGCAGTATTTTTACTCGCGAAAAACACTATTCTTTGATTTTTCTGAAACTTGCCTGTCTACTCAATTTTTCGTTCTGAATCCATTTCCAGGGTTATTTTTACCATCTGAGACCTTCTACTCAATTTTTATCTTCCTAGGGTTGTGTGTTGGCAATTTACCGTTTTGCCCTTTCTTTGTATTTTGGCCTAATCTTTAGGATTTTCACTAATCCATCACTTAATTATTCACTTAATATTTTAATATTTGATTTGAAATGTGAGGTGTTATAACAATGCCCTAGAAAACAGAATCCTCTACGGGAGAGGGTGGCTGACCAGCATTCCCACTTCCCTCCATTGCCTTCCTTTCTTCATTGCTTGATCTTTGAGGCTTATTCTTTCATGGAAACTTCTCCTAAACACTTGTGGTGAGTGAGAGTGATCTTTGGGAGTGTGTTGGTGGCATTTTTCTGAGTTGAAGGTGCTGACCTTGGTATGTGGAGCAACTGTTTTGGGTTGTTGGGGTTGGTGGAGCTTTTCCCTTGGCACTTGGTGCTCCAAGGAGTGATCTTTGGGTGAAAGAATCTACCTTTGTATCCATTTTCATTTTGGGAACCAAGTCTGAACCTTTGGTGTTGGTAGTGAGCTCCAAGAGTATCCCTCTTTTCTGTTTGAAGCTTGGGTGAGTGGTTGAACCCTTGAACTTGTGTTTTGATGCTTAAAAATGGAACCTTGATGCATGTAAAGGTTAAAAGATGATAACTTAACGTTGGGGTTGGTCAAACACACCTAGAAATGCATGTTTAAGTGTCTAGAATCAGTAAAAACCCAACCTTGGAAGGATATCTTCACGAAATGCAGTTTCTGCATTCTGTCGTGAAATATCCGGATATCTGCCCGAAAAATATCCGGATATGGGATGTGGATATCCGGATATTAGATATCCGGATATGGGAATCTGGATATCCGGATATGTGATATCCGGATATGGGATTTGGATATCCGGATATTAGATATCCGGATATGGGAATCTGGATATCCGGATATTGTATATCTAGATATGTACAGTGAAATATTCGGATATTGCATATCCGGATATGGTCCTGAGGAATATTCGAATATTCTGGGATTTCGTAGAACAGTAGCTGTGTTGTGTGTACAGTAGGCTATTGGGGGTTTGTGGACTCTAGATTGATGAAGTTGAACTTCTGTAATTAATGAACTAAGTCAGAATTAAGTGATTAAGGGCTTATGGCTTGGTATGGAACCTTAAGATGTAAAACGTAAAGGAAAGGCGTAGTCTTTGAGTTATATGCTTGTGGTACATTATTATTGATATAGTATTGGTTCATAACAGATTGTGAATCTGCTGTGTTTGGACTTTGAGCTGTGGACTCTTGGCTTTGGGTGTTAGGTTGCAAGGTAAGCTTTCGTGTCCTCGGTTTAGCCATGTTGTGGTTCCACCATGTCCCATGGGGGTGTGGTTATATGCATGTTGTGTTACATGCTTTGAATATTTGAAATGCTGTTGAGATTTATGTGTAATGGCTTTTAATATGCATGTGTTGTTTTATCTTGACGGTAAGCCTGAGTATGTGGCGTAATACGATATGGTGATCCGGGGTGAATGCAAGTGGCGTCTTACACTAATTGTGGGTAATAGACGTATATTTATTCCTGCATTTCTCTGGCCAGTAGAATAGAATTGACACACATGACATGATTATCTGTTGCATTGCACTGTTTTAGAAATGATATTGATGAACTACTTTTAAACTTATATTGCACATGTAAGAGAGCTTGGGGTGGAAAATCCTTGAGGACGCCTTGTCTTACTGAGATTTCTTGTTTAGAGATCTCACCCTACGTTTGGGGAATGCTTATTTCAGGTTCAGGTAGTATGGTGACTGATGCCTCTGGCGGCAGGAGGCCAGAGCTTAGCTGATTATGATATTATGCTGTATTGCTGCCATGACTGGATTTGGATGTTGTTTATGTTTCCCACTATTTATGATTATGTTGTTGTTGAGACTGATGTTGGGCTTGTTGCCTTATTTGAGTGATCATGGGGATTGTCCATGACACTTTATGTTAGTACTTTTAGATTGGAGTTGTATAACCTGCTAGTCGGTCCGGCCTACTTGTGGTAGTTCCGTGACTTCTAGAGACACACTTTTATTATCTATATTATGAGGTATTTCAGTTAGCTGTTTTATTGCAATTACATACAGGCGATGTTTTATTAATTGATTAATAAGCAAGTTGGTAATGATAATGACGTCATAATTGAAAATAATAAGATATTCCGCATTTTTAATTAAGCGCTGCTTAATACGATAGTATGATAACATTACCGGATATATACGGGGTGTTACATTTATGGTATCAGAGCAATGGTTCGAGGGAAAAGCCTAGTGAAGACCCTCACCTTCACCTCAAGAATTTTATGGATGTAGCAAACACTTTCAAAATCAGAGGAGTTACATCCGATGCTTTAAAGATGAAGTTCTTCCCATATTCCCTCACCAACAAAGCTAAAGCATGGTTGAATTCTTTACAACCACAGTCAATCCGAAGTTGGGAGGAGTTAGCGGACAAGTTTTTATTGAAGTTCTTTCCTCCCATGAAGGCAGCCCAATACAGGAATGATATATCAACCTTCAAGCAATTGCAAGAAGAGTCATTTTATGAGGCTTGGGAAAATTCTTTTCCCCAGTATCCCTATATCATCAGGTATCCGAATACAAACACAACAATATTCGAATACTACCCTGTATTCGAATACTTACTCAAAGGTATCCGGATACTTTTCTTCCCAGAAAAGTATCCCCATACTCCTGCAAGGAGTATTCGACTACCAAGGGATAAGTATTCAAATACTACACAAAAAGTATTTGAATACTTATCAGATAGAATGCAAAAACTCGAGTTGTTCACTGCATAATTCCATATACGATTGGAAGTCCAATAACTCCCTAAACAGATATTCATTAACATAATATAGACTCAGAAACTCAGTCTTTAACTCAAATGATTTTTACTTTTAATGGATTAAACAAGCTTAAATCATGAAAATAACAAAGAGGTGGTCATGATACACCTCCAAAGCTCAAAACTCCGAAAATGAGACACACTAGGGGTCCTCTACACAACACCACAACACTGACTTTACCAAGATACGAATGTGATCATCAAGCTTGGCCCTTTATGCCAAAAGGTGACTTCTTGAAGGTCAAAAAGCCAAGAACAAGGCTCCACTCAACCAACTCAGAAATACAGCCTCCTAAACCTCACAAACTCTGAAGCTAAACTCATAATGAGGTCTTCTACACACTCCCAAGGCAAGCCCTCACTCACACAAGTGTTTTAGTGGAAAGAATCAAGGAGAAAAGTGGCACCTTTGGCTCACAAGAGGAAAAGGAAGGTGAAGGTGGCAAGAGGAGGCACAAGGCTGCTGAAGACAATCAGAAAACCCACGTAGGAAATCAAACATGGCCTAGGGTTTTGGGTCAAATGGGTATTTATACTCCATTTAAGTGTAATCGCACAATATTAGCATTAATAGTTATGCTTAGCATTTTAATACCAAACTTAGGATTCTGAACCTACTCATTTTTCTAAGATTTGTCATATTTTTATTTTATTTTTCGCATAACCTTTCCGGTACGCGTTTTTACATAGCCAATATCAGTTCTGCCACCAGTTCTCATTATTTTCATTTGAAACTTGTTATGCTAGTCCTATGTATTATTCTAGTAACATATACATACTTTTCATAATTTTCCAGGATACTTAATCGTTACGCATTTATACCGTGGAGCAGAACCGGTATCTGCACTTTTCGTCAGAAAGCGACTTTTAACATTATTAATCACTTACCATAACTATTTAAGCCTTCTCATAATTATTAGGGTCAATTATGAAATTATCTCATTAATCTTATAATTAATCAATTAAATTCCTAAATTAACGGTGCGAGGACTCCAGTACCGCTACATCCACTTGAAATATAGCTCCATTACACGGGATGAGATATACGAATATATCTCAGTAACCAAAATCTTCTGGAGGGTCACTCCGCCCAATGGGTCACTCAGATGTAAAATGACAATAATATAACAATACACACATCATACAAAATCGCACAGCCCAATGGCTTACAACTTACGGCATATCATACGGGCTCTCATCCAAGAATGTATCCCCAGGATATCATTCAGGGTGCCCCCAACTCTAACTCCCGAGACATTCCTAGAGTGCTCCTCAACGGATCACAACTCTATGGCCCCAGGTCAACTAGAACTCCCCACGGAGGCCTCTCAAGTGGAAGTCTCATACGGTATACGATATCTATCTACTGGCCAGAGATACAGTACAACTCACTTGTACCCATTCAATAAATACATGCATGATCATGTTATACTTACACTATTGCATCAAACAACTTCCAACCACTACCCCAATGGGCATGGTAGAGCACACACAGGATTAACCTCAGTACCAAGAGATTACCTTTGTGAAGCTCTCAAGCTAGGTTGCTTTAATCACAAGTTACCTCGTAAATTTCTTCAACAAAGAAATGCCTACACAAAAGGTCATTTCTACATCCATTAGTGCCACAATGACAACCCATTTGGTTATCCATACAATCATGCATACAAGTGCTTAATCACTTACCAATATCTTTTTGGTCAAGGACATAAGAATCCACAAGCTCCAAGCTTTAGCCTTCTAGGATTTCCTCCGCGGGAGATAACTTACAAAGATCACAATACATGATCATCAATCCACTTGTTACACAAGTTATAATTCAACACAATGCACCTCCCTCCCATATGTACCCAATTCGGCCAAAAGGCCATTTTTACAAAATTCATGTTGTTAATTTTATACAACCAATCTAATGGTTTACTTGTTCAACCACAACACCATATAAATAGCCCAATTGTATCAAACCATCACTTAGGAAAATTTTCTCCAAGAAAGCCTAATATGACCGAATGGTTGTCACCCAAGTGGTTAGGGATTTTTCTTGCATATTCAAAGTTCAAGGCATTCATTTAGGCCTACACTAGTTCATCCAATTGCTCAACAACTCCATTCATCAAGTGATCTTTCTTTCAATTCACATGCATCACGCACTCGTACAACCTATTTATACTTGATTCAAATCCACACAAGTTCAACTACACAATTTTTGCATCGTATTTCCCTTAATTTCCCTAAATGGCCGAATATATACTCCAAGGATACCAAATAATTTTCAATTGATTTTCACACATCCAATGCACCATCATCATGTTATTAACTATTACAACTAATCCACAACTCAATTTCACAAGCATTCAACAATTCAATTTCGCAAAATCATGCTCATCCATCCAAAAATTCACTAAGTTTTCAAACTTTTTCACAATAATTTTGACGTGCTCAATCACTCTAATTCATCATTCTAAACAATATTTATCTAATTCACAAAATCCATTTGAGGTCCCCAACTACCTCCAATCAACATACATAGGCTTACATTTTCACATTTTGATCTATAAGAATATCCCGCCATAGGTAGTGAAACTCACCAATGATCAAGGTCTGAGACCCCTAAGGATGATCTTCAAGCAACAACACAACCAACAAGCTCCAATGGTGTCAATAGCTTCAAATTTTCACAAGGATGGGTGAGAAATATCTAAAAATCTAGGGGTTTTCAAGAGGAACGGAGGTGTGGGTTGGATTCATGGGGTCATTTACTTAAATTTCATGTAAGACAATAGTGGTTTTGGTGGAGAAATGGATGAGAAATCTTCAAGCCCTAACCAAGGAAGGTGGGTCAGTTTTTCAGAGAGAGAGAATAAAGGTGGAGGATGATGAATAGTTTCTGATTAGTTGGTTGCTTATGTCACTTAACTGGGTGGGTCCCACTTGACACCTCACTGAATTCAAATTATTTCAAATCTCCCACTTAAACCACTAATCTCCAATTAATTCACAAACTATTCAAAAAATTCAAAATTTAACATTCACCAAAGTCTTTTAATTACCCTTGAACAGATGAATCTGGAGTTTTCTGGTAATTCGGTGAAATCACTATTAGCCTGATATGTGCATCGTTGGCACGTTTCCCCAAAAGATCTAAAATTCATCAAATTTCATCAACAATTATATTTCTTGGTCCTAAGTACCTTTTCCAATTTATATTCAAACCTAGAGCACAAATTTCACTCAGCATGTTTTTCGGTACAACTGTATCACTGTATTTCATCTAGTAAAACATTATTCATCAAATTTCCAGAAACTTGCCTAACCACTCAATTTTTCGTTCTGAATCCATTTCAAGGGTTACTTTTCTCATTTGAGACCTTATACTATCATTTTAATATTTAGGGTTGTGTGTTTGTTAAATTATCGTTTACCTTTTTTTACGTATTTTGACCCAGAACTCGAGATTTTCACTAATCCTACCCCTTACTCCTCATTTTAAGTATAATTACGTGTTTCAAATCTATGAGGTGTTATAGAGAACACCTGAGCTGACATCTTCGCCAAACTAGCAAGCACTAAGAGCCTAGGAAACAATCGCACAGTCGTCCAACAAAATTTGCCTAGTCCATGCATCGTTATGTGCATCTCAGACGTAATGGCTAAGACCGCCCAAGAGATTTGGAGCACACCCATCATTAATTACCTCTCTAAAAGAATCCTCCCCTCAGACCAGAAGGAAGCAAAGAAAATTATGCGAAGAAGCTCACACTTTTGCATTGTGCAAGGCCGCCTGTACAAAAGGGTCTGTCAGCCCCACTCTTGAAGTGCCTGAACCTGAGCGACATTGGGTACATTCTTGAAGAAATTCATGGAGGCTTGAATTATCACCACATATGAGGATGCTCTATCGTAAGGAAAGCTCTCAGGGCAGGGATTTATTGGCCGACCATAGAAAAGGATGCCCACAACCACGTAAAAAAGTGTGAAAAGTGCCAAAGACACGCTGATATACACCGGGCACCACTTGAAGAGTTAAAGTTAATAACATCCCCTTGGCCCTTCTACAAATGGGGCATAGACCTTCTGGGACCATTCCCAAAGGCGTTCGGCCAAATTCAATGGTTGATTGTCGCCATTGATTACTTCACCAAGTCGGTGGAGGTTGAACTAGTCGCCACCATAAGTTCACAGAGAGTGAGAAGATTCTTTTGGAAAAACATAGTTTACTATTTTGGCATCCCCGGAAAGATAATCACTGATAATGGCACCCATTTCACGGATGCCGGATTTAGAAAGCTAATGGCAAACTTTCAGATCAAACATCACTTTGCCGAATTAGAACATCCCCAATCTAATGGGCTAGTGGAGTCAGCCAACAAAATGCTTTCTCGAAGAATCAAGAAGAGACTGGAGGCACATAAAGTGGCATGGGCTGAAAACTTAGACAACGTCCTGTGGGGCTACAGGACCACCGCCCAATCCAGTACTGGTGAGACACCCTTCAGGTTGACTTACGGAGCTGAATACATGATCCCAGTTGAAATTGGAGAGCCGCCCTAGAGAAGACAGTGTGCAACCGAAATAACTAACAGCAAAATTCTTAAAGAAACACTTGACATCATAAACGAGCTCCGAGAAGAATCCACACAAGCTGAACACTCCTCCAAGGAAAGGTCTACCGCCCGTTACAACGAGAAAGTCATGCCACGCAGGTTTGAAGAGAGAGACCTCATACTCGGGTGAGCAGATGTTGGAAACAAGAACACCCGAAAAGGAAAGCTTGCCCCCACTTGGGAAAGACCCTACCGAATAGCCAACAAGTTAGGAGGAGGTGCCTATACCCTAGAAACTCTAGATGGTAAGGCGATCTCAGGGCATGGAACATGGACAAGCTTAAAAGATATTATAGCTAAAGGCACATGCTTATGTCAGGTGACTAATGTACTCAATAACTGCACTCTTTTTTCCTTTACCAAGTTTTTATCCCAATGAATTTTTTTTGGAAAGATTTTTAACGAGGCAGACAATATGTACTTATTCAACCATGAAAGGATCAATAAATGTTTATTTCACTATTTCCATCCCAACTATTTCGCCCATCTATAAGGATTAATTTAGCTATGTTCGATCAGTCCGCCAAACATTACACTTAGGAAGGTTCTCACCCCCAGTGAACGTCCATGTACTGGGAAGGTTCTCACCCCCACCAAACGTTACACTTGGGAAGGTTTTCAGCCCCAGTGAGCATCCAAGTACCAGAAAGGTTCTCACCCCCGCCAAATGTTACACTCGGGAAGGTTTTCACCGCCAGTGAGCGTCCAAATACGGGGAAGGTTCTCACCCACGCCAAACATTACACTCGGGAAGGTTTTCACCCCTGCCAAATTTTACACTCGGGAAGGTTTTCACCACCGCCAAACGTTACACTCGGGAAGATATTCACCCTCGCCAAACGTTACACTTGGGAAGGATTTCACCTCTAGTGAGCGTCTAAATACTGGGAAGGTTCTCACCCCTGCCAAACGCAAAGTACAAGCGAAGCCACACATTAATCGAAGTAAGCAAGACAAATAAAGGCTCAACTATGAAAATTAACTTTCCATTACAAGAAGTTGGATTACAAATAAAAGGATATCATACCAACCACGATTAATAAAAGAAAAACTGAAGATAAAGTCCACCTTTTCGGCTGAAACGACTTGCCCAGCTTGATCCTGACCAGTAGCATCAAACGTCGCCGACCCGGTTTGCACCTTGGTTGGAGCCTGATTCACTTCGATGGTACCTGATTGCTCGTTAGACTCTGAAAACTCCTCCACCACCCTCACCTCCCTGTCAAAAAGGTAATGAATCAAACGGTCATCCTCGACCACGTATTCTGGGTCAAGTCCAACAAGATCTGCCTCCAAATAATGGAATCGAGCTTGGCGAGGTGCATTATCAAATGAGTCATACAAAACATTGGCCAACGCTACCTGGGAGTTATCTATAGCGGCCTCTAGTTCCTTGACCCGCTTTATAGACCGTTCTAAGTCTTCCCGATCGGCCAACACAACCCTCATAGCTTCTTGAATCTTGGCAAGATCCGTAGCTAACCTTTCTTTAGCTTACGAAAGCTCATCCTTGGCCAGAGTCAGCTTGTCCAACCTCTTTGACAAGCTATCGTTAGCCTGAGAAAGGCGTTCAACCTCCTCTCTGTTCTTCTTCAACAAAACATTACTATCATATAATGATTTATTAATAACTATTAAGTCGCTAGCCTCTTTGCCAAGCCTACCAACCTCGGCAGTGAGATCCTGAAATTTTCTTCCCAGCTAGGAAATACGGTCGTCCCACTCGGTACAAAGATGACCACCAAGAAGAGCCACCTCTTAAATGGCTAGAGCCCGCTCAATGAGCACCTGTGCGCAGTCAACCACCGCCAGATAGTCTATTTTTCCAAGCTCTCCCACATTCAAGGCTGGTTTGGTAAAACCATAGCTAGATCTATTTCCGTTAATTTTAAGGCCTTATCCAAATAGACAGGCATCGATGAGGAAGAAACCTTGGCGCATGGAACTGCACCATCAGCACTCTTCCCACCATCAAGGCCCACAACCCCGCCCTAGTTAAAAACAACCACATCAGATCTCCTCGGCGCAGGGGAACCATCCTCCCTAACTGGCTCAGACAGATTTGGCTTAGCTCTCGTTAGCTTCACTTTCTTCGGCGGTGGGACATCCTCAGTCCTAGGCTTTTTCTGCCCGAAGTGAACCTGATCCGGTTTCACAGGCTGCTTAGGAGTTTTTCCTACAAGCGAGCTACGAGCCCAATCTTTCATCTCCTTGATGATAGATCCTTTGGCCCTCTTCGGCATTTCCTCCTGAGGGATATCCGCCGCAGACCGAATATTGTTTTTTTTGTTGTACAGGAGAAGGATCTTTCCCCTTACTTCCTTTCTTCTCCATCCTGCGAGCAACGTATGAAGCTTTGCCAGCGGCAGCCCTAATCTGAGCAACAGCCTCACGAGCGACTTTTAGCGAATCCAATGGCAAGCTGTGAACAGCAAGAAAGACACATAAGTCATAATACAGGTCAAAAATGAAGAAAAATAGTAACTCTGTTTACACACACAATCAACCGCCACACCTCCATAACCGACCACCTTCTTGGTCGGCCATCGCCCCAAAGGTTTCTTAAGAGCCTCAAACTACTTTGCCACATCTTTTTTTTCCTGTGACAAAGTATCATAACCAAGGAGTGGTGACTGGGAGGAATCTTATAGTTCCTTTTTGACCAATACAACTCAATTTGGTTGTCCCCGCTCTCGGGGTCAACAAAGAAATGGCTCTCCCCCTAGCCAAGCATAGGTCTGACCTAGAAGAAATTCTCCCTCAAATGGTAAAAATTGCCCTCATTCTCCCCCCCCTCCTCGAGAGAGACCCAACCCAATTTCTTGCCCGCCGGAGACACCTGAAAGCAGTAGAAAAATAGCTTTACGATGCAGACCCATCTGAAGTACCGGCACTTGATCTCAAATACCCGGATGAAGCCCCAAGCATTAGGATGCAGCTGAGAAGGAGCAACGTGCAAGTGTCGAAGCACACCCATTTCAAACTCAGAAAATCGAAACCTAACTTTCTGGTCAGTGAAGTAGTTCTTATACATGAAGAATCGCCAAGTACCAAGTCCCTTACTGCGAGGCCGTTCACAAACCTTTTCAGATTCTTCCACAATTCACTACTGCCACTTATCATCATTAGTACCACCAACACGAAGGTCAAAATTACCCTCAAGGTCATAAGCAGTGTCTATGATTGACTGATTCAAGTAGCAAGATGATGTAGATGCCACATCTTCGTCCACCCAACTCTGTGCCGCTAAACGATCAAATAGACAATCGCCCGCCATGTGTAGTCAAAGTGTCGCACCGCCATAACATAGAATGAGGAAGAGAGATAAGATCAGATGCCTAACATTCTAACCAACATCAAGAAACTTGCACCGCCATTCCCATAGATGAACCGCACCCCCTACTCCTCGTAGGGCCTAACTCAGTCGCTTACGCATCAAACGCCATCACTACCCCCACCGAAATATGACAACCAAGAAGCAATTAAATACTAACATATATACCTTAGGAATCATAAGCGTCTGAAGAGGTGGAAGTATAATAGTCTGAGTATGTGTGCGGGTGTGACCACCAAGGTGGAGGCACCTTGTGCAATCCTAAATCTTCAGCAATAACATCCCACACACCATGACATATGAGCCGAGCATCCTCTGGATGATACCTACACAGTCGTTGTCTATAGACTCGTCATATTTACGGCAGCGGAAATAATTAGGAATTGGTGGGATATACCCCACAACTATGCTTAAGGTGACTGAAGGGCTGGGAGATAGATGCACTACTTATAAAGCGGAGGCTGGTAAGTTAGCTCCAAAGGGCGGTAACGAGGGTCTTGGTTTATGGCAGACAAGGGGCGAATGAGGGGCCCTGTACTAAAGATAGATCGCCAGGAAGATCGGCGACCTGAACCGATCTTAGAACCATGATACAAACGCCTAGCAGTACCAGAATGCCTCCCACCATAAGTGGTCTTATGACCACCTCTATGACCTCCGCGGGGGCCATTACAATATCTCCAGAATAAGGAACCACCGGACCCAAATCCCTTTCCGGCAGAAGAGCTTGGATCTCCTCCTTACTAAAACCTAGAAGCTCTGGGACTCTACCATGGGGTAAGGATTCAACCTATGGTATCAGAGGTTGACTGCTTCCAACACCACCACAGTCACCATCACCACGACTAGCAAGGAAAGCTCGCATCGCCTCCCCAACACCACGACGATCAAACACGTCAAACACCTGGTCAAATTCTTCCTCCTTAACGGCCACCTCCAACTCACACAAGGCCTCCTCCGTTAACTCACTCAATTTAACCATCATGAATAAAGAAACCCATAAACCAAAGAAATGCGAGAAGTAAAAGAAGAAATTATAAACACTATACCTGCAAGAACACAAAGTTGAAGCAAAAACAAGGCAAAGGTAAGTCGTGACCCACTCAACGACACCAGATTCACCCTACAGTACTCGCGAAAAAGATTAACGAGAGCAGAGAAGCTGAAGAAGAAGAAAAAAGGAGATATTCTTTAGTATTTGCGCAAAAAAGATCAAAACCAGATCAAGTCAAAGAAAGAGAAAAATGCGGGAGAACAAGAAGGGGTCCAAAGGAAGATCAATGAGAAGAAAACCACCCCTTAAATAGAATTTTGGTGCGACGCCCCAAATCCACTGATTATTCGATGGAACAAATGTTTGAAAAGCAATGGGCCAGATGAGGGGCCCAACTGTTATTTTGCCAAGATAAGACACCCCTCACGTTGTATTAAATACGACACGTTCCACGAGATAGAACGTCTGCACATGAATAGCAATAATCGGCGCAACAATCATTATAGATTCCAGAGAATCGATAAGTCGCCCTCGTTCAACAGACGACACGTATCCTAACAACATGGAGAAGCCGCTAGGCACTTCATTCAGCCCTCAAGAAGCCAGACGCTGTATACAGACTTGAAGACGCCAAACGTATCGATGGGCCTATAGAATGCCAAGAGTGATTTATTACATCATTAAACATAACCATGAACTCTCCAAAATCTAACTGCCAAGCTTGGAGTTTGGGGAGAATTAAACGCATCGCCATACCTCCGAACAGTCGCCCAAAGAACATCTCTTCTTGCCAGAAATGCCAAGGCCCAGTCCAGCATATTCACCTTGGCACCAAAGCTTTGCTTGCTACCAAGATGGGGGGCTCCTGTTCTGGATGGCCCCAACCGGTCGGCCTATTAAGGTAGGCCCAAATTCCTCCCACTCATCCATGTCAGACCTACTGACCAAGGGTTACCAACCCTCCACCCTTTATGTCCCTGTAGGACAACGTTCCCGAGGCGAGAAACCAAAATGTCTTGCCTCGGGATACTACGTTCCCCAGGTAGCCTTCTTAGACCCTCTAAATAAGAGTTTCCCTTCCAAAGCAACAGCAGCAGCAATTGCCACCAGCATAACAGGGGCTTCTCTGCTGCAACGACATCGGTGACAGACGCCCATCGCCCTCTCCATGGAGAGTTGACCTGGCTCGCCCCCCATTTCGAGTAGGGCATCTTCTCCCTTATAAATACCCTTCCATCACCCAGCAAAATAGCATCTTATGTGTCGTTACTCTGTTATTCCTTCATGCCCTTGCTATCACACGCACACTCTATCTTCCAGATCCTGACCTCATACGTGGGACATCGCCGTTTAACTTGGTCTCTACTTTGTTAGCGACAACACCCATATAGTGATATTCATCCCCTCTAAGGGAACATATTCAGCTTGCAGCTCTCAACAATACAAATACACTGTCCAAAAATATTTAAGGGGAGATATCTACAGAAAATTTACCAAAAATTTAGGGGAAAAAAAGTGGCAAACAAATTTAAATATTGTATTCTTAATAAAAAATAAGAAATTAATGCAATTGTGAAACTATCTACTAAAGTAATACACCTCAACTCCACATTTTGCTTTCCTTATCTTCCTTTACACACATTCTTTATTTTTTCTCTGAAATTCTTTGCATGACACATTTTCTTTGTGTTTCTATGAGTAGGTAAGGGTTTTCACCATTGTTTCTTGGTTGACATTGTTGCTTTGTCATTCGATGTTGTAAACATTCATCTTTCTCACATTAGGTACCCCCAATTACCCTTTTTATCCTTTAATGTTCCATAAATTATAGGTGGTTTTGCGTGACAAAATGATGCAGGCGGTGGCGGCGAGGATAGTTAGAGCAATTAAGAGTGGGTGGAGAAGCTAACCACATGGGTGAAATATTGGATTTTTGAAAAGCCAAAACCTCCTCCCAAGGTGTTGTAGCCCATGCAAGAGAAATCTTCTAGTTATAGAGTGCATTTTTAGTATTACGGTGGTACTGAACTGGGTGCATTTTTTGTAATTTATAATATGCACTCTTGAGAGTACATAGTGTAAAGTATAAAAAATATTTTTTTCCTCTCACTCCAGTATAAAAAGCAACTGAGGTAGTGTCTTCCTATTGGCCAGTCGTACCTGTCGCTGGCCTATTGTAGATTTTTCCTAGTTATGAGGGTCAAATTGTTGGCTCAAATTTTCTCTTTCCTCTACTAACTCTGTGTCTACTTGTACCATGTCGTCGTTCATGGCTAAGACCGTTGCTGCAAACTGTGTTGTCCGGCTCTCTCTTCATGTTGGACTATACCTATGGGTTTCTTAGGAGGTTCTCTCCCTTCATTATAAGATAAGCTAGAACACATTGCAGCTTTGCCAATCAGCAATAGCTCGAACATAAACTTATTTCTGTGCTTGAGCCGTTCTATTGACAACCGTAGAAATGTAATTCTCCTCTTAAGGGAGAAGAGATTTTTTGACGTAACCAATTACAAATATGTTTTACTAATAAGACATATTTGTAATTTTAAAATTTATTTTTTTCTTTTTTTTCGAAAAACTACACAGAATTTCTTCTTTTAGAAGAGAAGTTGAGGATCCTATTTTTTACAAGAGAACGAATTCACTTACCATCAAAAAAGTTTACAACTCTTGCAATCAATTTAATCACCGTTGATTTCCAATAAATTATAATCGTTAGATTAACGGAAATCAACGGTGATTAAATTGGTTTAAGAGTTGTAAATTTTTTTGATGGTAAGTGGATCATCTCCTTTCTTATATATCTACAAGGCTATCTTCACAAACATGGGATCCCACTTTCCTCATACCTACTTCTAGATGTTTCGTTCTTCACTTCTCGAGGGTTGCCCCCATCCTGCTGCACCTGAAAAGGGGACGCACCCTTGGTTCCTCAATCGGGAGTGCGCCCCCAAATTTGAATTGTATTGGACGAAGGAGAAATATTGTTAAAAGCTGGGGAAGAATTGGACTCTAAAGTCCCAATTGTATATGAAGGAGAAGAAAACGCCGAGTTCTTGTTGCAACGGGTGAAGGACAACGACACCATGGATTGCAAATAATTATTCAGTAAGGTAGGGGAGGAGATAGGTAAAGTGATTAATAGGGTTGGCAAAATGTAGTTTATCGTAGTGTACAATAATTTGCTACTCTTTAAGATTTCTCCTTCATATATATCTGAGAGCATATTGATCCTATATACATTCACCAATCTCGTATTGTACATCCCCAATTCTCTTGTATCGAACACTATCCAATTCTATTTTAAGTCGTAGATTATATAGATAATTTCATAATTCTTTACTGATTTATGAAAACAATTATTTATACAAGAGAAAGATTGTTTTGAAATATATGCATAAATATTCATTTTAGTATTTCAGCAAGAATGTTTTGCACACATAACTATCCCGGAAACTTTACCATTCTGTGCATGCCAGAAGAGTATGTAGTTGAACCATACTATCGAGTGATATGAGCAATGAAAGAATCCATTTCCATACGAGAAACTCCACCTTCATCCATGGACCTATGGATGGCTTTTTTAAGGTCCTTTGCTCTCTCTCGCATCTCATCACCTTCCTTTGTTTCCATTAACCTTCTCACAGCATTCTCGATAACTGATGCAGTCACCAACTCGTCTCTCTTAGCCCAATCCTTCACAACCAAACCAATCTTCAACACTTGTGTTATCAAAACACTGTTTCTTGGCTGATCAGAGTGCATAGGCCATGTCGCTATTGGAACCCCCATGGTTATGCTCTCTATGCAGGAGTTCCATCCACAGTGACTCACAAATCCTCCTGTTGAAGAATGGCTTAGAATTTCCAATTGGGGTGCCCAGTCTCTCACAACTAACCCCATTCCTTCAACCCTCTCTTCAAACCCATTTGGAAGCTCATGACTTCTTACTTCATCTCCATTGAAGATATCTCCTTTATCAGCATCTCTCAGCACCCAGATGAACCTTTGCTTGCTTTGCTCCAATCCAATTGCAATCTGTTCGACTTGTTCCTATGTCAATGCTGTTGTTGTCCCAAAAGATACATATATAACTGAATTTGGCTCTTGTTTATCAAGCCACTCCATGCTTAAATGCCTTTCCTTTATGCTTTTCTTCTCAATGGATAAAGGGTTGAAGGGCCCCAATGCCCAATGCTGCTTGCTACCCTCGATGCATTCCAACGATTCCATGTAAGGACTTTCAAATGCCCTCGTTGTGTTGTAGATGTTCTCATCACTGAAATTATGGAATTCTACTTGTGCACAAATGAAATCTATCATTTGGGTTGGGATGCATCCTTCCAGAGAAGGAACTTTAGGGATAAGTAAGTTTTCTACTGGAGGCCTACCCATTTGCTCCCAAAAATACACGGACGTAAAAAAGGCAGAGCTGCTCTGAAAAGTGTAATTCTCTGCATTTGTTATAATTTTTGCATCTTGTGCCACTGATGCTATTAAGTAGTCATGGATAACTATGACCCTTTTAGCTATAGATGAAAGGGATTGCAGAAGTTGTGCCACAGGTTCACGCAGATTGTGAAGAGGCCTCAATGGAAGGAATCAAATGAGTTGGGGATTTGGTTTCTTCATTGGGGTTGGGAGGAGGGGAAACAAAGGGAGGAACTTCAAAATCATGGAAATGAAAATTTGAAATGGATTTTGGGTCCCAACCTTGGACACGAACTGTGGCCTGTCGATTATGTATGGCTGTGCCAACATAATGAACAGGAATATTATGTGATAAGATTAGGCGTGACAGATGCAAAAGCTGATTGATATGGCCTTGTGCTGGGAATGGTATCACAACAACCACCACTTGGTTTTGATTAAAGCCATGGCTGCTATGCCTTTCACCATTGCTTTGGTAATTAGAAGCCGTTGCCGAACTTTGGCAGCTAGAATCTGTTACTGAACTTTGGCACTGGATTATGTAACTTTTTGTGTGTTGGATATTGCTTCGGTAGGTTGGGTATTTATAGAATTAGATACTAGAATGTGCTGGGCACTGAAAAATGAATATCTTGACTGTAATGTATTTAATATTTTGTTGTGGCATACAGATACTGAAAAATACAAGTATTTTAAAAGGCCGCATGCGCGGGACATTTCATCATTGAGAGTTTTTGAGAATAATTTTTTTTTTTTGTGAGTGAGAATATAATATTTATATGCGTGCTGTTTTTTTTTAGTAATCATTTATATGCGTGCTTTGATCGTTTGGTATTACATGCTTTTTTCTTTAACTTGTTTCCAAAGTAATTCATAAACACTAGATTTTATTTCTGCTCGTTATTTGGCTGTTTTCCAACAATAGATGTCCAATATTAATCCAAACAAGAAGATGATTATACCACAAAAACAAAAGAGCTGAGTGAATGAAAAAGAGAGGTTTAAAAATTCTCAATGATATCATTTTGAAATTCTGTTTGGACCTAAAGGTTCTATCCAACCCTTGTTGCCATATTTTGGTTGCCTGCCCCGAACCCTATTTGTGTTAGCTTAGAATTTAGAAAGTCCAGTTTGCGGAACAGTGATGAAAGTGTTTTTTTGGGCAAAATTTTTACCCAAATGCACGTGAATATTATTTTTTACCAAACTGTTGGTAGCGAATTACGTTCGCCAATAATTTTATGACACGTGACCATATTGCAGACTAAATTCGCTACCACTGGTAGCGAATTATGACAAGTCAATTTTTTTCTGCGAAAGTGTGACACAGTGTCACAAAATCATTGGCGAACGTAATTCGCTACCAGTCGTAGCGAATTACACCACATGACAGTCTAGTAAAAAGTACTGTTCACGTGACATTTGGATAAATTTTTTTACAAAAAGAGATATTTTGGTCACTATTCCCCAGTTTGCGTTCCCTAAAACACAAAAAACATAAAGGAAAAATTGAACCGTGATTTTTTAGGTTTAGCCATATTCTTGCCATATGACTCTGATGAGGTAAAGGAAACAACAAGACCATTTAGGCAGAGGAAGACCCCTGCATGGCTTAGAGACTTTGTGTGAAACATTCCCTACTGTAGTGGATGCCACGTGTGGGAAGTTAGTTAGTCAGTTGCTGTAAAGAAGCAAGTTAGTTTGTTAGTTGTAATCGGTTGGTTGGGTATATAAAAACTCATTCATTGTACATGTGACGATTGATTAATTGAATACAATTTGGTTTCCTTTGTTACTTTCCTCTTTCGCTTCGCATTCCCAACATCTGGTGCTTTCATCCCGATTTGAACTCCACCATGAGAATCCAAGAAGTTGCCGAAGAATTACGCACCGAATTCAACCAAGAAGTGCAGTCTACACGTTCAGATCTGCAGCAGCATTTGGATCAACTTACAGAATCGGTTCTTCAAATGGACAATCGTCTTCGTGAGTTCATGGCTCATACCCAGAATCCGAATTCCTCGAATATGCCCCAACATACGCATAACATGGGTCCTTCACACCATTCGATTCCTAGCTCTCATGCTGGAAATGGAGAACCTATGGATCAACGATGTCTCAAAACTGTTAAGATGGAGATTCCCTCTTTCAATGGTGCTGACCCACATAGTTGGGTTTTCAAAACAGAATTGTATTTTCATTTGCAGAGTATTCCATCTCAGTTCAAAGTTCAACTTGCTGGGTTAAAAATGGATGGGTCTGCGGCACCATGGTTCCAGTGGTTGTATATTACTGGTACGATCAATACATGGGAGAATTTGGTTCGTGCAATTCGTCAGCGATTTGGAGCGTCTGCGTTCATCGATTTGAAAGGTGCCATTTCCAAATTGTCTTAATCTGGCACCCTCTTGGAGTATGTTCGCGAGTTTTAAGGTTTGCTTAATCAAGTTCCAGATTTTTCTGATGATGTTCTTATGAGTTTCTTCATATCTGGACTTCAACCAGAATTGCGTAGTGCAATTCAACTTCAATGGCCAACCTCATTGCACCATGCCATGCAACTTGCCTTTGCCTTTAATTCCCATCATGAACAATTGCGTTCTTCCTTCTCTGCCAATTCCAAGAAATCCTTTTCATCTTCTTCCACATACCAGAATACCACCAAACCCTCTTCCACAAATAATCAAACACCGACTACATCCTTCACCTCTTCCACTACCAACAATTCTATTCCGTCCACATCCATTCTACCCAAATCCACATCTTTAACATCTTCTTTACCAATACGGAAGTTACCTAATGATGAACTGCAACGTCGTCGTGACTTGAATCTTTGTTACCATTGTGATGAGAAGTGGTCAAAAAGTCATCGATGCAAAGCACAGGTTCTTCTTTTGATTGGAGATCCTAATGAGTCAGATGAGGAGGATGAACAGATTCTTTGGCAAACTGATCTGAATCAGTCTCTTCCAGTTGATGCTGCTCTTCATGCCTTATCAGGTGACATCAATCCTCGTTCTATCTCCTTTACGGCCTTTATTGCTAATTATATGGTTAGAGTTTTGGTTGATTCTGGCAGCACACATAATTTTGTGCATCATGATATAGCTTCTTTGTTGGGTTTCACATTGACTAAAGTGAAGAAAATGAGAGTCTTTTTGGGTAGTGGTGATTTTCTGATTTGTGAAAAGAAGTGTCCTAGTGTATCATTACAATTACAGGGACATTCCATTGTGGTGGATTTATGGGTCCTGGCTATACCGACTTTTGATGTGATACTTGGCATTGAATGGCTTAGCACGCTTGGAAGGGTCACACATGATTATCAATCCATGTCTATGGATTTTCTACATAACAATGAGTTGGTGGTTCTTAGAGGAGCTACTCCTACATTGGACCAGTCTTCTCCTATTACATCTTGCTTCACATTGTCGGGTTTGGATTCCACCAGCTCTGACTTAGCTGCATTACAGCCGAATCTTACTCCAGAATTATGGGATCTTCTCCTTCGGTTCCAGTCTGTTTTTGCAGTTCCTCAAACTCTGCCACCATTCCGTAATTGTGATCACTCCATCCACTTGGAACCAGGTTCTAAGCCAGTCAATGTTAGGCCCTATAGATATCTATATCATCAAAAGGAGGAAATTGAGAAACAGGTCAATGATCTCCTTACTAATGGGTTCATTCAGCCTAGTCACAATCCATACTCTTCACCAGTTCTCTTGGTTAGGAAACATGACAGTACATGGCGCATGTGTATCGACTATAGGGCACTCAATGCCATCACCATTAAAGATCGATTCCCCATTCCCATCATTGATGAACTTCTTGATGAACTCTTGGGGGCTGGTTTTTATTCCAAGCTTGATCTTCGAGCAGGCTATCATCAAATAAGAGTACGACCAGAAGATGTTCATAAGACTGCTTTTCGTACTCATGAGGGTCATTATGAATTCTTGGTGATGCCCTTCGGATTGACTAATGCTCCTTCAACCTTTCAAGCCATGATGAATCAACTCCTCAAGCCTTATCTTCGCAAATTTGTCATTGTTTTTTTTTACGACATACTGGTCTATAGTGTATCCTTCTTAGATCATTTAACTCATTTACATGTTGTTCTTGTTTTATTGCAGCAAAATCAATTTTATGTCAAATTGAGTAAATGCAGCTTTGGGGTACAGGAGATTGATTATTTGGGCCATATGGTTTCTGCTACTGGCGTTCGAGCAGATCCTAAAAAGATCTCTGCCATGCTTGATTGGCCACTTCCTTCCACAGTGAAGAACCTTCGCAGCTTCCTAGGTTTAACGGGGTATTATAGACGTTTCGTGCGCAATTATGCTTTAATTGCAGCACCACTGACTGACCTTCTCAAGACAGATCAGTTTTCATGGTTCTCTAATGCTACTGCTGCCTTCCTTGCTCTCAAACAAGCCATGGCCGACATCCCTGCATTGGCTTTACCTGATTTCTCTACTCATTTTATTGTGGAGATGGATGCATCTATGACTGGTGTGGGAGCTGTTCTGCTTCAAGGTGATAAACCCCTTGCTTTTTTTAGTAAAAAGCTTGGTCCTCGTATGAGTGTTGCTTCAGCCTATGTGAGGGAATTGTTCGCCATAACTGAGGCAGTAAAGCGTTGGAGACAGTATCTACTTGGCAGTCAGTTTATTATCCGAACTGATCATCGTAGTATTAAGGAATTGCTCTCTCAGGTTATTCAAACACCTAAGCAACACCGTTATGTTTGCAAATTACTTGGGTATAGTTTCTCAATTGAATTTAAATCGGGCAACAGTAATATTGTTGCTGATGCTTTATCTCGTCAATTTGAGGACACTGATGTTGCTGGGTTACTTGCATTGATATCTTCCCCTACATTTGATATCTTGCAACGCATTCGGGAGGAAAATGCTAATGATCAGGAGCTTTTGTTCATCCATGGACAGCTTTCTGTAGACAATTGTCCTCATCCTGCTATCACTCTTAAGGATGGACTCCTTTTTCATCACCGTCGGTTTTTATTGGGATCACACTCTTCTCTCATATTGGAGCTTATTAATGAGGCTCATACCACTCCAATAGGAGGACATGCTGGAGCACTTCGCACGTTCTTACCACTGTCAGCCTCTTTTTACTAGAAATCCATGTGTCGTGATGTCAAAGCTTTTGCCTGTGATTGTGTCATCTGTCAGCAAGTGAAGTCAGGCCCTATTCCTTCACAAGGATTATTGCAGCCTCTTCCAGTGCCTGAGGGAGCCTATGAAGATCTTACAATGGACTTCATCACCGACTTACCAATTTCTCACGGTTTATCTACCATCCTGGTTGTTGTTGATCGTTTTACTAAGCATGCTCACTTTGGAGGTCTTCCTTCTTCGTATAATGCACCTATGGTTGCCCAATTGTTCTGTTCGATGGTTGTTAAGCATCATGGTTTTCCCAAGACAATCATCTCGGATAGAGACAACATTTTTCTTAGAAATTTATGGGTTCATTTGTTTTGACTCAACGGTACTACATTGAAGACTAGTTCTTCCTATCATACTCAAACTGATGGACAATCGGAGGTCACTAATCGGTATCTGGAACAATATTTGCGGGCTTTTTGTAGTGAGAAAAACAATCAGTGGTCCACCTTTTTGTGTTGGGCTGAGCTACACTATAATACAGCTGTGCATTCATCTATTAAGATGTCTCCTTATCAAGCTTTATTTGGTAAGATTCCTACCATGATCCCTTCTTATTTGCCAGCTGCAGCTTTGGTTGAAGCTGTTGATTTCAATTTAGGACAGCGTGCTGAAATAATTGCTAGCCTTAAACGCAATTTGGACCAGGCCAGGAACCGTATGAAAGCATATACTGATAAGAATCGTCATGAACGCATATTCCAGGAGGGTGATTTGGTGTTAGTGAAGTTGCAACCATACTGACAAATTTCTGTTGCTCGTCGTGTGATGAACCCTTAGTTCATCAGGTTTTTAAGCATGAATTAATATCAATTTGTGTGATTAAATGGATGGAAAAGAGGTTAATGTCCTGGAAATCTCTCAAATACAAGTTCTGAAGCTTATGTTGAAAAATTACATTGATTTTGTGAGGAAATGAAGCTCAAGAAGCAAAAGAGAGAAGGAAGATGATTCTGAAGAATGGGAAAATTCTAAGTGTTGGGCGCTAAAACGCCCAAAACTGGGCGTTTTAGCGCCCTGTTGCACAAAAGATGCTGGTGCTGAACATTAAAACGCCCAAAACTGAGCGTTTTAGCGCCCAAGACAGTTAAAAGCAGTTGGGCATCCGTCAAGGTTGAGCGCTAAAACGTCCAGAAATGAGAGTTTTAGCGCCCATGTCAGTTTTCAGTTGTAATTTGTAAATATATAAGGAAAAGGGGCCTTCACATTCTGACAGATTCCAGATATCAGATCCAATCCATCATATCTCATTCTGACTTTTCTCATCACACTAGGAGAAGGGAGATCAGATCAGGTCTTTCATAGATCTGATCTGACTCCTCATTTTCTCTGACTTTCCAAATTCTTAGGACTTAGTATTGTAATAGTTAGTATACTTTCATGTAATTGTACTTGAAGATTGAAGACTCAACTATCGTGACAATGGAGTTTGATCTTTCTTCTTCTTCTTTTGTTATTATTTGTATTATGTCTGAGTAGAGTCCTTTGTAGTCTGATTCAATGGAACTCAAGTTTGAATTTATGAATGGTTAATTAGATGTTTTGTTTATCTACTATATGATTGTATGAAGTTGTCTTGATTAATTCTTCATGTTGAGGAATAGTGTAGAACAGACATGTTTACATTGTTTCTCTATTTTTGACAACTTCATAATCAATGTTCTAGTAGTCAAGGGATTGATGCTAGGATCCTGATGTGATCTTAAGACCTTAGTAATTAATGCATGTATTAAGAAAGGAATCACCAAGGGATTGGGGTTTCTGATTAATGTGTCTATCAGGGTAGTAAGGGATTACATCTTGAGATGATAAGAAAAAGGTTGATCAACATCACATAGTAGATAATTCATAATGGAAATTGTTTCATCTATAAATTCATGTTTGAGGGAAATTGACATCTGACTACTTGTTTAGATTATAATTTACATTTTATTTATTTATCAAGTTTTAATTCAATTCAGTGTAGTTTCTGGTGACAAGAAA
Organism: Gastrolobium bilobum; assembly: GCF_033153095.1. NCBI lineage: Eukaryota > Viridiplantae > Streptophyta > Magnoliopsida > Fabales > Fabaceae > Gastrolobium > Gastrolobium bilobum. The sequence goes on along the minus strand of NW_026895355.1, from coordinate 20,054 downwards.
TCTATGCAATCTATGAACTTTTGTTTGATTCAACTCAAGTACATATGGTTAGTCAGTGCTTGACACAAATCCTCGTGGGAACGATCTTTACTCATCATTTTATTACTTGTACGACTAGTGCACTTGCTAAATGTCCAACAAGTTTTTGGCGCCGTTGCCGGGGATTTGTTCTTCAACATTGACAGACACCATTGATATTTGAGATTGAATCTTTTATTTTTCAGCAATTTGAATTTATGTTTGAATTTTTGTTCTTTTTGGTCCAGAGCGCTAAAACGTTCAGACGTGACCGTTTTAGCGCGATGCGACGCACATCAATGTGCACATGTCTCTGGAGACCAGCGCTAAAACGCTTGATTTCAACGTTTTAGCGCTGGTCCACTCATATGATTTACATGTTCCTGGGTAGTTTTCTCTTAGTTTTATTTTGCTGTTAGTTTAGTTTTGTAATTCAGTTGAGTACATTGAGATAATTACTGTTTTGACTGATTCACATTGTGATAGTACTGATGCTATTGGGTTATGTATAATGTGTTTCAGTGATCAATTGCTGTTTTCAATTTAAATTAGTTGCTGGGGACATCAACATTTAAATCTGGGAATTGGGTGTGATTGAATGGCAAGCAAATTTCATGGAGATGTCACACGAATTGATGAGCCAAAACAGGGAAATATCTCAATCTTTTTCTTTTCTAAGTTGTCTTGTGTGATTTAGATTTTAGCTGTAATATTGAATTTGGATTTCAGTTTTGATATGAAATTTCATGAGGATTTGACTGATCAAAGTTTTATATGATTGATCAAATTAAAGGATACAATCTTATACCTTGCATGCTGAGCTTAAATGAAATGATTGCATGACTCATTCAATGTGTAAGAGTAGAAAGATTAGTTTTGATGCATATAGAGAAAGTCAAGCATACACTCTGAACTGTGAGGAAATTGAGCCTATACAGAAAATTTTGTTCAGAGAGCACTTCACTGCATGAATAGCTCTAGAACTTGCCATGTTTCTTGCTTGAAATGGTTGATGATGTGTAGGGTAGAGGCATTTCCTTCTTGAACCAGAAAGTCAAATGGCCAACCTTTAAGTTCCAATTGCATGAAACACTTGAGCCTAGCCTGTTGTCTATCAAGCCAAGATCCACATTTATTCCAATCCTTCAGATTAAAAGTTTCAGATAAGTGATAAGGGATGGAGTGTTCTGTGGGGAGGAAAGTGTTTTTGCAATAAGGGAATGCAAGGTGTTGGAAACATAAGAAAGAAAGAAGGAAAAGAAAGAAAAGGTTGTGAAACACAAAGTGTTTGGAAGAGACAGAGGGAAGTATTAAAGACACAAAGTGTCTGAAAGAAAAAGAAAAAGAAATTTTGTTAAAGACACAAAGTGTCAGGAAGAAAAGGAGGAGGAAAGGTTCAAAGAAAAGAACAAGGAATGAAAAGGAAGAAAGTTGAGGGAATTAGGAAGAAATTGATTAATTACTGTGAATTCCCTCTTATCTGAATCTGATTCATTTGATCTGAACTTACCCTTTCACATAAATCCTTACCTTTAGTCAAGCCACACACCAAGCCTCATTGCTAATCATACCAAAACCTTTTTGATCTACCTTATGGATCATTGTTACTATGAATAGTGAGAAGATGGGCAAGCCTATGGTAGTTTGAGTGCAGTGAAGAGTGAGTGATAAGTACATCCTTAAACACTAGTGTGCAAGAGTGTTAAAATTCTCATAATTTTTGAGAAGTTTCTAGTGAGAGGGTGTTGTTGTTTGGAAGTCTCTGTATATCATCTTTACTGATCTGTTGAAAAGTCACAAATGATGTTGGGCAAATCATAGGAAATAAGAGATTGCATGGTTATAATTTTGTATCATGAAATGTTGATCTTTTGTTAATTGAAGTCCATCCTCATGAATTTCATCTGTAAAGAATCTCAAGTCCTTCTCTGTTTTAATTCATTGCTGAGGACAACAATGTTCAAATCTGGGAATTGTGATGAACCCTTAGTTCATCAGGTTTTTAAGCATGAATTAATATCAATTTGTGTGATTAAATGGATGGAAAAGAGGTTAATGTCCTGGAAATCTCTCAAATACAAGTTCTGAAGCTTATGTTGAAAATTTACATTGTTTTTGTAGGGAAATGAAGCTCAAGAAGCAAAAGAGAGAAGGAAGATGATTCTGAAGAATGAGAAAATTCTAAGTGTTGGGCGCTAAGACGCCCAAAACTGAGCGTTTTAGCGCCCTGTTGCACAAAAGATGCTGGTGCTGAACATTAAAACGCCCAAAACTGAGCGTTTTAGCGCCCAAGACAGTTAAAAGCAATTGGGCATCCGTCAAGGTTGAGCGCTAAAACGTCCAGAAATGAGAGTTTTAGCGCCCATGTCAGTTTTCAGTTGTAATTTGTAAATTATAAAAGGACAAGGGGCCTTCACATTCTGACAGATTCCAGATATCAGATCCAATCCATCATATCTCATTCTGACTTTTCTCATCACACTAGGAGAAGGGAGATCAGATCAGGTCTTTCATAGATCTGATCTGACTCCTCATTTTCTCTGACTTTCCAAATTCTTAGGACTTAGTATTGTAATAGTTAGTATACTTTCATGTAATTGTACTTGAAGATTGAAGACTCAACTATCATGACAATGGAGTTTGATATTTCTTCTTCTTCTCTTGCTATTATTTGTATTATGTCTGAGTAGAGTCCTTTGTAGTCTGATTCAATGGAACTCAAGTTTGAATTTATAAATGGTTAATTAGATGTTTTGTTTATCTATTATATGATTGTATGAAGTTGTCTTGATTAATTCTTCATGTTAAGGAATAGTGTAGAACAGACATGTTTACATTGTTTCTCTATTTTTGACAACTTCATCATCAGTGTTCTAGTAGTCAAGGGATTGATGCTAGGATTCTGATGTGATCTTAAGACCTTAGTAACTAATGCATGTATTAGAAAGGAATCACCAAGGGATTGGGGTTTCTGATTAATGTGTCTATCAGGGTAGTAAGGGATTACATCTTGAGATGATAAGAAAAAGGTTGATCAACATCACATAGTAGATAATTCATAATGGAAATTGTTTCATCTATAAATTCATGTTTGAGAAAAATTGACATCTGACTACTTGTTTAGATTATAATTTACATTTTATTTATTTATCAAGTTTTAATTCAATTCAGTGTAGTTTCTGGTGACAAGAAATCTATGCAATCTATGAACTTTTGTTTGATTCAACTCAAGTACATATGGTTAGTCAGTGCTTGACACAAATCCTCGTGGGAACGATCTTTACTCATCGTTTTATTACTTGTACCACTAGTGCACTTGCTAAATGTCCAACATCGTGGCAGTCACAAGCTCTCCAAACGGTATTTTGGACCTTTTTCCATACAACGTGCTATTAGTTATGTAGCTTATCAAGTAGCACTTCCAGAAAACTCCCGTATACACCCCATCTTTCATGTTTCTGTTTTGAAAGCTTTCTCTGGTCAGCCTCCACCACATCTTCCTTCGCTTCCAGAAGCTAGTGTTGACAATCATCCCGTTCAGCAGCCCATTGCTCTTCTCATGTCTAGGGATCGTATGGTGGGTGACCAGTCACGTAAGGAATTTTTGGTCCAATGGTCCCATTCTCTTCCTGAAGATGCTTCTTGGGAACCAGCTTAAGAACTTGCTGCTGCTTATCCTCATTTAGACCTTGAGGACAAGGTCCCTTTGGAAGATGGAGCAAATGATGAGGTAAAGGAAACAACAAGACCATTAAGGCAGAGGAAGACCCCTGCATGACTTAGAGACTTTGTGTGAAACATTCCCTGCTATAGTGGATGCCACGTGTGGGAAGTTAGTTAGTCAGTTGCTGTAAAGAAGCAAGTTAGTTTGTTAGTTGTAATCAGTTGGTTGGGTATATAAAAACCCATTCATTGTACATGTGACGATTGATTAATTGAATACAATTTGGTTTCCTTTGTTACTTTCCTCTTTCGCTTCGCATTCCCAACAGACTCTTCCATATCTTAATAAAAGGAGGAAGTTGGAATTACAATGATCACTTCAAAATTTTGCATTAAATTATATAGGGATCATGGTAAATTGCGCAGATCATGCCTGTTTGGTTGACATTGTAATTATATAGAAACTCAGTAATTGATTACTTGAATCTTATATAGAAAGCTATTATTTTAGAAAATGACGGTGTAGTATCACTCAGCAAAAGCCAGTGTGTTTTTAGCAATACATAGATGCGAAAATGGGAACTTTATATTGAAATGAACATTATGCACACCATGCCTCCGGTTGACATTGTAACTAACTTTATAAAAAGTTTGTAATTAATTAATCCAATATTATATGGAAGGGTGGTAAAACGTGTTGCACAGATTGGTTGTCGTGTCGTGTCGTGTCAAAGCCTGAACTGCGAAAGAAATCGTCCAACTCAACCACATAATGTATTTGTGTATGGGTAAGAAATCCAAATATGTGAAGGGTCACAATGGTTGGGCATGTAACATCCCGAGCGCTGACGAGGGTGGGGAGTGATCGCCGGTGCAAAGAGGCACGGACAAGGAGCGGCTCCTGACAGGCTTCCAGCGGGGGGTTACGTGCATGAATGAATCGAATCGTCACCCGAAAGAGAGGGATTCCAAAGGATGTGCAGCTATAAGGCTGCACAGTTTGGGATAGCTTGTAAGAATTAAATGGTACTACCTATGCTAACAAGATACATCTGCTTTTCGGTATCCCGGATCGGAAGAACTCACAGTAAAGCGTGCTTGACTTGGAGCAATTATGGGATAGGTGACCTCCTGAGAAGTTTTCCCGAGAAGTGTGCGAGTGAGGAAAAAGCACACTGAAAATTCTCGTGTTAGTATGTGGGGATAGTCGTTGATCCTTGCAAGTTGCTGGGCGTTACAAGTGGTATCAGAGCAGGGCCTCTCATCTAGTACGGTGTGGTTCAAGGACGAACCAGGCGGAAGCTGGTGGGCATGTAACATCCCGAGCGCTGACGAGGGTAGGGAGTGATCGCCGGTGCAAAAAGGCAATGACAAGGAGCGGCTCCTGACAGGCTTCCAGCGGGGGGTTACATGCATGAATGAATCGAATCGACACCCGAAAGAGAGCGATTCCAAAGGTTGTGCAGGTATAAGGCTACCTATTCTAACAAGATGCATCTGCTTTTCGGTAGCCCAGATCGGAAGAACTCCATAGTTAAGCGTGCTTGACTTGGAGCAATTCTGGGATGGGTGACCTCTTGGGAAGTTTTCCCGGGAAGTGTGCGAGTGAGGAAAAAGCACACTGAAAAGTCTCGTGTTAGTATGTGGGGATAGTCATTGATTCTTGAAGCGGCCGGGCGTTACAGTTGACATATAAAAATTAAAAAAAATGATTTTTTTAAAAAAATTTAAAATAATAAGAAAACCTACATGAAATATGCAGTTAGTCTGTAACCTGCGGATCGTGTGGAAATCACCAAAATTTAAAAAAAAAAATTGGAATAAATAAAAAATCAAAAAATTATATTTATAAATTTTTTATTTACAAACTATTCAATATTTTATCATTAAGATACTGTTGAGTAAAGTATTACCGGTAAAATATAATATAATTTGTAAGTTTATAAAAAAAAAAAGTTTGACAATATAACTGTACTCATAGTGGTACATAAATGTCTCCCATAGAGGGTGCAGTATGTTGATATAGGGGTGTCCATAGTAGTCATGGTAGAGACCAAGGCACTAGTGGAGCTTACCATCTATGTGCTCAAGGGGGGAGTGTGTGTGTATGACAGCATATGAGAGGAGTGGGGAAGAAGAAGATCCCCTCTCCATGTGTGAGAGGGGTATTTAGAGAGGAGAGTCCTCTCTTCATGGGGGCTTGAGCTGGTCAGCCCATGAGCTGTCTCATTAAGCTGCCCACTGTCAGTGTACAGGGGCAGCAATGCAGGATTGGAAATTTCCCAGTGGTGAGCCTCTATGGCTTGCCATGGGTGCCCTCTAGAAGGTTCTAGATGTGGGCTTTAAACGATTGGGCCCATCTGGTGGGCCTTAGTAAGTAGCATCCGGAACAGGAGCCCCCCAGCTTGGTAGCTTGAAGGAGTCAAGGTGCCAAGATATGTGGCAGCTTTAGGCCGGATACCCGTAGTGTGTAGTGTTCTAAGCAAGATATAATGTAACCGATCGCTAATACGTCGGCCTTCATGTCTTGTCTATTTGTTGTCACCGAGTATGAATCGACTGGTTGGTGATGCTTAAGTGCTTAAAGAGAATCTTCTATTATGGCTTGCAATTGTGCTGAACTTTTGTTGTCTTCGAAGATGCGTCTTGTTGTTGAGGAAGGTCTTCAAATGTTGTTGGAGTGATAATAATTTTAATTGTAAGCGTAAGTTGGCGAGCTCATGTTGAATCAAATAGCCTGAAGATGTTGACAACTCGAATAAGAATGTCTTGATGATCTAATAAAATAAAGTCGACAGGATTGCAGATCTGAACTTCGTGAGATAAATAAAGTAGTAGATGAGATCTTCTGGAGAGGATGATGTGTTCCAAAATAGAGAGTGATGATTCTTATGATAAATAAATATACTCCCTTCTTCAGAAATTAAACTTGCTGGTGACAAATAATGTCGTAGATAAAAGCTTCTGGAGAGAATAATGTGTTCCAAGAGAGAAAGAGGTTGGTAGTCTTCATAAATGATAAATGTGTATATTCCTTTCTTTAACAACAAAGCTCGGCGATATGAATGTATAATAAGTAATGTCCAGTGAATTGGGTCTTTGATGTCTGGTTGCTCAAATATGTTCCTCCATGATCATGTTTAAAAACTGAAATAAAGATGTCTTGACCGTCTGATAATAATAAAATAATGTTGTAGATGAAAGCTTCTGAGGAGGATAATTGCTCCAAGAGAGATGTGATGAAGATCCTGACGATAAATATATATGCTCCTTTCTTCAGAAATAAAACTCACTGATGTCAAATAATGTAGCGGATGAAAGCTTCTCGAGAAGAGAATGTGTTCCAAAAGAGAAAGAGACCGGGATTCTTCGTAGATGATAAATATGTATATTCCTTTCTTTAACAACAAAGCACAGCGATATGAACGTCTAATAAATAATGCCCAGTGACTTGGGTCTTTAACAACAATGCACAGCGATATAATAATATATTCCTTTATGACTTGGAGAGTGTGGTAGGAAAAGGTAGGCAGAAAAAATAGTAGATAGAATAACCTATCACATTATTCTATATTACTTTTGTCCTAACCTTGACATTTTTTATTGTACGCAAACATGATTTATATATAACTTCAAATTTGAAGAAATAAACAAATAAATCTCCTAAATAATTGAATGTTTGGAAAATATTTTTTAATTTTTTCTTATTATGAAACTAAAGGATAATAGAAGAAATATAGTAAATATAACAAAGAAAATAAGAAAAAGGGGAGAGTAATATTTATATTGTATTGTGATGTATCTGACAAGCTTTACATATAAGCTCTATTTATAGGCTCTTAATTAGTTACAATGAAAAAAATAATAAAACTAAATACCCCTTATTGCATATTATTAACTTGGAGATTTACATTTTTAATGTGGATTTTTCACATTATTTATGGGTCATGGACATCCACATTAATATTATTTATAACACTCCCGCTTGGATATCCAATAATATAATGTACCTCATTAAAATCTTACTAGGAAAAACTCTTGTGAAAGAAAATGGCCTTGAAGGCCGATGGCATGTGAGGATGAAAACAAAAAATTTTAAAGCGGAATCGCACATGCTAATCAAGATACATGCTTTAAGACAGTATGATGTACCTTGTTCGTGATTCAAAACTCCAAGATGATCAGTGTTAGGTTTGAAGGTTCAAACCCTCTAACGTTGATCCACACCACCCTACGTCAAGATGCAAGAACCTTTCTTGAAAAGCCACCAAACGAACACCACAAGGAAGGCACTTTAGGCGTCCCAATAGGAGAAGAAGGAAACAAGGTTAATGTATTTAGATGAGTGAATTTTTCAGCATGAAAAACTCACAAAGTGGCGCATAGATTCTATGAGAAAAGTCTAGGTAATTTTCGAAAAAAAAAACCCTAAAGAGAACCTCACAAAAGGAAGCACACTTGGAGATGAGAAAATGATTGAATTGAATCAGATTTTTCTCCCAAAAATCTGACCTATGTAGCGCCCAATGGTGGAGGAATAAGTGGAGTTGTTGCAATTCAAATCTAGCCAACAACCTCCTATCATATCCTCATGAGACTAAGTCTATACCTAGTCAAAAATCTGACTTAATAACCATCATATGGCCAGCCATATGGTGCGTCCTTTCCCTCTTAGGGGGGGCTTCCAAACTTCTTCTTGGGCTAACAACCTTTATTAGGCCCAATACCTTTAATGCTATATTCATCAAGACAATAAGGTATTAGTGTGAGATCCATTAGGCCCAACATAGCCACTGACATAAATGAGCTTGGGCCTAACAAGCCCACAACCCATTTAATGACAACACAGAGCACTAGCAATGTTTTGTTGCCCCAGAGCTAGTTAGGTTAATGACATGATCATCCTATTACATATATTTGGTTACCGTATGTATTTCCTTTCGTCTCAGTTACCTTTCCTTTAGACCTAGGGTGAGGATACATATCAACCCTTGCGGTTTAGGGTAAGCTTTAATTTGAAATAGGGAATCTTCAATTTACTGACTCTAAAGGCAGATCATCTTATGATATATTTTACTATGCATAGATTCCCGAGTCCTGTAAATGTCATCCTGATTTCTCCGGTTTACAGATAACCTAATCCCTCACAGAGATTTGACAAATTCCTTCAGCTTATCACTCTAGGTATGTGCTCTTTCAGGACATGCCCAAAAGTATACCTATGAGTCTCCATGTTTCAGGCAGACGAGGTATACAATTAAAGCATGCCTTTTAGAACATAGTCTAGGTGAAAACTTCTGGTCTAAGGAAAGACATACCCAAATATTAAAAGACTGCTCTAATGATACTATTTGTGAGATTTCCTCATAGAGTCTCTTTGTGGGTCTGTTCAGTGCGAGCTATACCCTTATAGGTCCACCCACGACTTTAGCTAAAACATCTCCATATCTGTAGCTCATGAGATCTTTACCTTGTATCTGAATACAAGTAGATAAGTCGTGCTAGTCTTACCCGAGATTACTGATCCCCATTCTCAGTGTCTCTAGACTAGGAACATAAAATTAGGAATAAACATCTGGTATACTTGAATCCTCATGATCGTGATCTCATCACAGATACTCAAGAGATACCTATTCTATTCTAAGGGGTTTATCCAGTTACTCATATAATATTAATAATATCGAGACAAAATATGAAACAGGATAAAGAGTGCGTATATTTATTTGTGACAAAATAAAAGGTCCACATATGTCCTAATCTAATCAAAAGATTGTCTCTAGGACATCCATATACTAACATCTTGTGAGAAAAAGTCCCAGCGAAGGAAAAAGAGTATACATTTCAAGTAATATGAATCGCAAGCTGCCTTATTAAAAATCTTACTAGGTAAACCCAATGGGACAAGTCCTTAGTGAAGTGCAACACATATTTTACTCCCCTTAATGCTAACACCATTTAATAACTTTAAGTCTGTGAAGCTTAGTCTTATATATTGGCTTCTTAAAACTTGAAGTATACAATGTCTTAGTAAATAAATCTGACAAATTATCTCTTGAACAAATTTGTCAAATGCCATGAAATAGTTGTTCTTCCATTTGTGAACAAAATCCTGTTTGGATTAAGTAAATATCTGCATTATTCCAGCATCTTCGTGTTGGAGAAGAATTAAATCATGTTAATAGACTTATATATAAGAATGAGAAGATGTAAGGATAAGGGAGAGAATATGTGAGGTTAGAAATTCAAAAAATAAGCCACTAAGATTACTCTAGTGGTGAGGGTGTAACACCCATTCTAGACTGGATTGTTATCAAACATTATGGTATTAAGCGCAGTTATAACCAGAGGAATTAAATTAAAATTTACAAAAAAACTTTTTCTTTTCTATAAATAAACCAATTCCATAATCAATTAACTCAAATACTTTAATCATACATCATCTATAGTTTGGAAGCGTCATAAATTAACCAACCATCCCTCATTAGGTAATACCATTAACCAAAAAGGTGTAGAACTTACATTGGTTGATTTAACTCTGCTCGCTTCAGCGAGCTGTAGTCAGCGAGTAACACCATTTTAAAATCGTAACATAAGACGGTCATTCGTATCTCCTCGCTAGATTGCTCGCTCCAACGAGCAACTCGTATTTCCTCGTTGGACTACTCGTATAATAACCATAATTTGGTAATTCAAAATTAGAGAGTTTTTATGACGACCTAAGGGTCATTACTGAGATGAGAAAGAAGTTATAGGAATTTTGATATCCATATTGATGGTATTCTAAACAGGTGAATTTCTGCCTGTTATTTTTTACTGCTGATGCAACAACAGACAGTAGACTAACCCTAACCAGGGAATCTGAGTTAGAGAGTTATTCTAATGATACCAGTATCATAGATGAATTTAGAATTCAATTCTGTGAAGTTTGATATCAACATTGTGGGTATTATGAGAAAGTGAGTATTTACCTGTTATTTTATACTGTTGAGGTAGTAACATGTATCTGATTAACCCTAATCAGTGAATCTGAGTTAGTGGACTATTCTAAGGATATAATTATCATAAATAATAAGAGGATTTGATTTTGTGAATCCTGATACCCATATTGGGGTATTTTGATAAAGTCACTATTACCAGATATTTTGTAGTGCTGCGACAGCAACTAGTAGAGTTCTGAAATGAGAAAAATATGAGAAAAGGGAATATAAGACCAATATATGCCAAACAAGTAATAATTAGATTAATGATGTAAAGTTAAAAAAGTTATGAAATTCGGGTACAGTTAAGAATACCAATAAGGATTATAGTGTAGTTAAACAGCAGTAAGCGTACCTATGAGATACTAATTAAATTTTTGAGTTAGAAACATGTTAATTAAATAAAATTAATATTAATTACTTAAAGTTGAGATCTTGGGGGTTTCCTGATAAAAATTTAATAACAGTTCAAAGAAAAATTACACCGAGTGCCACTAAATGACAGAAAGCCACTTTAGTGACATGGCAAAACCCTAAAAAAAATAAGGAATCCTTCTCCTCACCCTCATCAGCCACCCAACCCCTTTTCTCTCTCTAGGTTTTGAGTTTTCAAATTCTCTCCTCCTTCTCTCTAAGATTCCACCATTTAAACTTCATCAAAATCTAAAACACTCTTCACAAATCTTGTACCTTAGCCCTTTAACTTGTGAAAGCTTGTTTCTTGAACCTTGAACCTTCATTTTCATGACTGCACTCTCACCAAACAACAACTTCACTTCCTTCCTTTTATGGCAAAAAAATGGTGGTTGAAGCTCCTTGTTGAAGAACACTCCTCCTTTGGTCATTCTTTGAGTTTCTAGTGTAAGTTCCTTGCATTTTCTTCTTGAAAACCCTACCTTTACTCTTTTAAAGTTATGTTATTGGTTTGAAATCCTTGGATATCTTATGAAAGTGTATTCTTGGTGAAAAAGAAGCATTCTTGGTTGGAAAAGGTTGAAGCTTGAGCTAAAGGAGCTATCTTGAAGAAGTAAGACAAGCATCCATGGAAAAGATGACTCTGAAACCCTTCTTTCCTTCACTTTTATTTCGGCCATGATGAGATTATGATGATAATGATGTTGTAAATTATTAAAAATGGAGTCTTAGTGTCTAAATGTGTTGGTGGATGTCTTAAAATCAAGAAAGATGAAGACTTGTAAGAGAAAGTGTCACCTTTGGTTAATATGTGAGTTGTTTCTTGAAGAGGATGTACTAAGAACCTAAAAACCACCCACAATGATTCTGCCCTATGCATTAAATTTAGTGTTTGATGGTTAAAAATTATAAAGGTGATACCTTTTTGGACTAATGACTAGAGGGATTTGATTAAACAAAGAAAGCGTGGAAAAAAAGTTAAAAACCCTAATCTTGTCACTATACAATTCAGCCATATAGTGTAGCCTAGGGTTTGAAATTTTAAAATAGGTTCTAAGATTTAATTAGGACACTAATGAAGGGATTAAGTGAGGTGGATTAAGCATAATTGATTAATAAACTATTAAACCCTAAAATTTGTCCTAATTAGGGTTTACTAATTAAGCCTACAAATGGTAACTTAAATTTAAGGTGAGTTTGAATCCACATAGGTATGTAATTAAATGATGGAAAACCATAAGGAAATACCCTATATACATTTCATCCATATCAATTTAATTAGGATTTTAGGTTGCAAAATGGTAAAAAATGATGAATTAGGGTTTGATTGTGTGATTAAGGATTAATTCCACTTGTGGATTGAAGTGTGAGTTGAATTTCCATGATGATTAACCTTGTTATATGCCATGGCCAAGTGAGGAATTGTGACCTTAAATTGGTTGATCTTTGAGTTAGTGGCTTAGAGTATAATTAATTAAGTTAAAAAGGAATAAAAGTGAATGATCTTTGAGAAAAGAATTATGATTCTTTTAATTGTCTTAAGTTATGAACTTAAGTCTTAGGATCCCAATGTGGAATAATGTTCAAAGTTATGAATGACATATAGGGATGATGAATGTCTTGATTAGTTGTAAGATAAGTGAAAAAGGCCTTAACCTAAGTGAGTTTATTGACAGACTAAGTGTCTAATGAGTTATTGTTGATTTAGGTAACAAATGAACACTTTGTTTTTCATGGTGTAATGTCTCGGCCATTAAGGTGTATATGGCTAGGATGAGTTGAAAATAATCCAAGCTATCTTAGTTGCCTAGAGTTTAATTCTAAGATGATTGAAGTGCTTAAATCACATAGTGATTGTGTTGTAAGATAACACTTCTATATGAGCTAAAACATGTAATTATGTATTTAATGGTCTAGACTTGTGTTAGGCATATTATTGGCAAATGAGTATGACAAATTGAAATGAGACAAGCATGAAGACTATAAAACCTAAAAATTTGTCTTAAAGGAAATGGAATCAATAAATGGCTAAGTCTGTGTATTACTTGACTAATTAATATGTAATTAATGTATATGTATGATTCCTCCTCTGGGTGTGCCTAGAGATACCTACTTGTGAAGACATTGAGTTGGAGCATATGTACTTGCCTTGGCAAGTGGGCTTATGTAGAGCTCTCTGAGGTGAGCTCTTTGTTTAGTATGTTCCTCTTCTCTTGTGGCTCCACCATGATGGTGGGCATTATAGTTGAATTGTATGAAAGTATAAGATATGTTGTATATGTGCATTCATTTACATTAATATAGATAATATATGATTCATTATGTTATGATGCACTGATGATGTATGTTATGAGGATCCTGGCCAGTGATTAAGTATGTAGGCTTCTTGGGTCATTCCCTTGAAGTTATTTCATATTGCACAGATATTTGTGTGTAGAATGCCTATGACTGGACTCTAGGGGTTATTACACACTAGGCATGTTGGACATGTCATGATGTTGGCTATTCTTGGTTCGAGTCCTTGAATAGCTGATTATGATGAGATATGATGCTATGTTTATGTTGTATGATTATATATATGCTTTATATCTAACTTGTCATGCAGGAAGTGGGCTCAAGGGAATGGAGGAATCTCTATACACCTTGAGCTTACTAAGATTGTTGTTATCTCATCCTTTCTTGGGGACATCATTTTAGGTACCTATCATAATGGTGAGCCCTCCTTAGGCAAGGACTAGGCACGTGGCTAGTGGGGTGCCGGTTGGATATTTTTATGTGATAGCATGTATAGTGTTTTAACATGCTAGAGTTATATTATTTTGAGACTATGTTTAATTTTTGTAATAATGCTCATAACTTGTATTTGATGAGCTTATAGGAGAATTATGTATTTGTTATGGATTTATTTAGATGTATGTGTTGATGACATGCATATGATGTTTTGAGCTTTAGGACATGGAGCCTTTATGTATGCATTGACCCATTGAGGGGATCACAATCCATGTGGGACTTGTGAGATGACTGATTATATAAACTGTGTCTATCAAGATTATATGATTGAGTGAGATTCTTATCTCCCAGATATCCGTTAAACAGTCGTTATGCCTTCTGTGAGATTCTAGCAGGAATGACACTTATTGTCATATCCGGTTATTCAATGGCCACACATAATGACTAATGAGATTAGTTAGTAGATGTATGTTTTCGAATTACACTTATGCAATATCTCATGTGAACGCTTTTGGAAATATTTTCAGAAAATATTTTGAAAAAAGTTAACTCATATTTTTATAAAACGATTTCATATTTAATAAAATAAAGTCTTCCACTGTGTACGCTATAATATCATGAATGTTAACAACCGGAGTACTACGGGGTGTTACAACTCACTGTAGCGAGCAACTTAGCAAGCAATTAAATTTCTGAACAGTAGCTACTACCATCTCTCAAATTAGCTTGCTAGACTTCTTGCTCTAGTGAACAAGTCAGCGAGTATGATAATGATTTCGGTAATAGCAAGACAGTAGTTGGGTTATCTCGTGTATCTGCTCGCTGAGCTGCTCGCTTAGGCAAGCAAGTCAACGAGTAAGCCCTATCTCAAAACTGTTCCCTTGGTAAAATGCTACCAATTTAAGGAAACTTCTCATCTTATATTGGTACCTAATTGACCATTTCTTAGTTCCATGATAGGAATAACTTATTATATACCACTTTATTGGATTACATCATATCATGGATATTTATTTGGCATTAAGCCATTATCTCTTGTATTACTTGCATTCTAAGTAAGCTCATTAACTTAACTTTCACATGTGAACATATTGATACATCATCATAAGTCATACATTCTCATCTTCATAACCTCATGTTTAAGAAAGATCATCATCAAGTTAATGTCTCAACATAGATCTTTCTCATTACACATACTTCTTATGGTAATATCTCATGTCTTGAAACTTTACAATTAAATAACATACATATCTCAATTTCATTAGATCACCCAGCAACCTTTAGCATAAGCTCCATTTACATAACTTGCATCTCATGTAACACATTGAAATATAAATTTTTGTACTAAACAATGTACAATCTCATCATATAACACCTCACAATTTTAAATTAAGTATTTAAGCCATTAAGTGTGTAATTAAGTGAAGATTCAGTGAAAATCCTAAAGATTAAGCCAAAATACAAAGAAAGGGCAAAACGATAATTAGCCAACACGCAACCCTAGGAAGATAAAAATTGAGTAGAAGGTCTCAGATGGTAAAAATAACCCTGGAAATGGATTCAGAACGAAAAATTGAGTGGACAAGCAAGTTTCGGAAAAATCAATGAATAGTGATTTTTCCGGTGTAAAATACTGCGGTATAAGTGTACCGATAAGCGTGAAATTTTTATCAATATTTTTAGAAAAAAAAAATGTGTCATGAATCAGAAAAATAAGTAGATTATGAAATTATAGTTGGAATTGATGATTGGATTAAAGTTAAATCGCGCGTGGGATCCACCTAGGCCTTAAGTGACTTAAAAGTCACATTTTCATGCAATTTTCTTTCTCCTCCCTCTCTTCTCTCCCGCGTACATAGCAGCCCCCATGGCCAAGAATGGTTCAAGCTTTCTTTCTTCCATAACCAAATCCAACAAAGTTTGACTTGAATCTTGTTGGAAATTGTCTTCTAAAGCCATTGGTGGCATCCTTGAACCGTGAAAGTGGCAGAATTTTGAGATCCTTTCCCATTTAGGCCGCGGTTTGGAGGAGAATTTTTGGGTTCTTGGAGCTTTCAATTGCTCCAATGGTGGAGTATACTTAGGAGGAGTCATTTGCCTTCCATTTGGGTGAGTTATTTCAACATTTCAATGGTTGATTTGTGATTTGTGTTTATGAACCCTAAAGAGGGATTTTATGATGTGTTGTGTTAGAGAGCTCAAATGGAAAATGTCTATTAGATGATAATGCCTTAGGATGATGTATTAATGCTAGAAATGCAATGAAAATTTTAAGTGAAATGTGATGATTTTTAACTTAGTGGATTTGAGGTCATGATTTTGGGACTTTGGAATTTTGTGTTGAGGCATTGTTTGATGGATTGTGGTATGATTATATGATGATATAATGTGGTTGTGTGAGGTGTGGAGTGATTAAAAGTGAATGGAAATCCTAGAATTGCCATAGGTTGCAACTTGGCCTTTAAAGGAAAATTATGGAATTTATGTTGTTGGAAATTGTTTGAGTGATGGATTATGTGTTAAAAAGGTAATTAGATGGGTTGTGTAGTGGTTGGCAAGTGGAAGAATCAATGCAAAAATAATAAGTGGCTTAGTTGGCATAAAGAACCTAGAGTGAAATATTTCGCAAAGCGATGCGTAAATGTCGTAAAACGGAAAAACGACGATTGAAATAGCCTCTAAGAAACCTAAGGAAGCATTATAAAATGAGAAAGAAAATTTAGAAAAATAAATCTTAATTTAACACTACCTAGGCCGAACCACCAAGTGGGTGGGGAGGAATTTTGCGGTTTTCGCATTTTGCTGTAATTCGGCGCGAAAATGGCGAAACGGCACTTGAACTGGCCTCTTGGCAACCTATTGAGGCTAATAAAATGAGAAAGAAAATTAAGAAAAATAATTTTGAAAATAAGCCTAGCATGGCCGAACCTACCAAGTGTGGGTGAGGTGATTTCGTGATTTTGCGTTTTGATGCTATTTGACGCGTACTGATGGATGTACGTGATTGTATAGGTTGCCGTATGTTGACTTGAATCCCGAAACTTGAATCTGGGAGTTGCCCTTGGTCCTGAACCAAGTGGATTGAGGTAAGTAATTGGTTCAATGCATGTATAATTGTAAGTTAGCATGTATTGTTTGAATTATAAGTGATTGGGAATGTCCTCTGTGTAGGCATTCTGCTGTGTACCAAGTTGAGGGATAAGCTGTTGCGGAGCTTGTGAGAAAAATAATTAAGGTAACCTCTTGGTACTGGGGCTTGTTCCCCTTTTCTGTTCCACCTTGCCAGTTGATGGCAACTGTTGGACGTTTAGCAAGTGCACTAGTCGTACAAGTAATAAAATGATGAGTAAAGATCGTTCCCACGAGGATTTGTGTCAAGCACTGACTAACCATATGTACTTGAGTTGAATCAAACAAAAGTTCATAGACTGCATAGATTTCTTGTCACCGGAAACTACACTGAATTGAATTAAAACTTGATAAATAAATAAAATGTAAATTATAATGTAAACAAGTAGTCAGATGTCATTTTCCCTCAAACATGAATTTATAGATGAACCAATTTCCATTATGAATTATCTACTATGTGATGTTGATCAACCTTTTTCTTATCATCTAAAGATGTAATCCCTTACTACCCTGATAGACACATTAATCAGAAACCCCAATCCCTTGGTGATTCCTTTCTTAATACATGCATTAATTACTAAGGTCTTAAGATCACATCAGAATCCTAGCATCAATCCCTTGACTACTAGAACACTGATGAAGAAGTTGTCAAAAATAGAGAAACAATATAAACATGTCTGTTCTACACTATTCCTCAACATGAAGAATTAATTAAGACAACTTCATACAATCACATAATAGATAAACAAAACATCTAATTAACCATTCATAAATTCAAACTTGAGTTCCATTGAATCAGACTACAAAGGACTCTACTCAGACATAATACAAATAATAACAAGAGAAGAAGAAGAAAGATCAAACTCCATTGTCATGATAGTTGAGTCTTCAATCTTCAAGTACAATTACATGAAAGTATACTAACTATTACAATACTAAGTCCTAAGAATTTGGAAAGTCAGAGAAAATGAGGAGTCAGATCAGATCTATGAAAGATCTGACCTGAACTCCCTTCTCCTAGTGTGATGGGGAAAGTCAGAATATCAGAGAATGGATATGAGAGAGTTGCATCTGATCATCATCTTGTGAAGGCCCCTTGTCCTTTTATAATTTACAAATTACAACTGAAAACTGACATGGGCGCTAAAACTCTCATTTCTGGACATTTTAGCGCTCAACCTTGACGGATGCCCAACTGCTTTTAACTGTCTTGGGCGCTAAAACACCCAGTTTTGGCCGTTTTAATGTTCAGCACCAGCATCTTTTGTGCAGCAGGGCTAAAACGCTCAGTTTTGGGCGTTTTAGCGCCCAACACTTAGAATTTTCCAATTTTCATAATCTTCTTCCTTCTCTCTTTTGCTTCTTTGAGCTTCAATTCCCTACAAGAACAATGTAAATTTTCAATACAACTTCCAGAACTTGTATTTAGGAATTTATAGGACATTGACCTCTTTTTCATCCATTTAATCACACAAATTTATACTAATTCATGCTCAAAAACCTGATGAACTAAGGGTTCATCACAATTCTCAGATTTGAACATTGATGTCCTCAGCAATGAATTAAAACAGAGAAGGACTTGAGATTCTTTACAGATGAAATTCATGAGGATGGACTTCAATTAACAAAAGATCAACATTTCATGATACAAAATTATAACCATGCAATCTCTTATTTCCTATGATTTGCCCAACATCATTTGTGACTTTTCAACAGATCAGTAAAGATGATATACAAAGACTTCCAAACAACAACACCCCCTCACTAGGAACTTCTCAAAAATTATGAGAATTTTAACACTCTTGCACACTAGTGTTTAAGGATGTACTTATCACTCACTCTTCACTGCACTCAAACTTCCATAGGCTTGCCTATCTTCTCACTATCCACAGTAACAATGATCTATAAAGCAGCTCAAAAAGGTCTTGGTATGACTGGCAATGAGGCTTGGTGTGTGGCTTGACTAGAGATAGAATTCTGATTTAAAGGATGGAATATGGCTTGGCATGTAGGTTGGCTAGAGGTAGGATTCAATGTTGAAAAAGGTTCCAGATTAAATGACTCAGATTCAGATAAAAGGAGGATCACAATTGAATTTGTCCATGTGCTCCTTAATCCTTCCAATTTTCTTCTTCCTTTCATCCATTCTTTGCACCACCTTTTCTACAACTTTTCTTTTTCCTTGAACTTTTCTGACACTTTGTGTCTTTAACAAATTTTTTTTTTCTTTCTTTTTCTTTCAGACACTTTGTGTTTCACAACCTTTTCTTTCTTTTCCTTCTTTCTTTCTTATGTTTCTAACACCTTGCATTCACTTATTGCAAAGCACTTTCCTCCCCACAGAACGCTCCATCCCTTATCACTTATCTGAAACTTTTAATCTGAAGGATTGGAATAAATGTGGTTCTTGGCTTGATAGACAACAGGCTAGGCTCAAGTGTTTCATGCAATTGGAACTTAAAGGTTGGCCATTTGACTTTTTGGTTCAAGAAGGAAATGCCTCTACCCTACACATCATCAACCATTTCAAGCAAGAAACAGGGCAAGTTCTAGAGCGATTCAAGCAGTGAAGTGCTCTCTGAACAAAATTTTCTGTATAGGCTCAATTTCCTCACAGTTCAGAGTGCATGCTTGACTTTCTCTATATGCATCAAAACTAATCTTTCTACTCTTACACATTGAATGAGTCATGCAATCATTTCATTTAAGCTCAACATGAAAGGTATAAGATTGTATCCTTAATTTGATCAATCATATAAAACTTTGATCAGTCAAATCCTCATGGAATTCCATATCACAACTGAAATCCAAATTCAATATTACAGCTAAAATCTAAATCACACAGAAAACTAAGAAAAGGAAAAGATTGAGATATTTCCCTGTTTTGGCTCATCAATTTGTGTGACATCTCTTTGAAGTTTGCATTCCATTCAATCACACTCAATTCCCAGATTTAAATGTTGTTGTCCCCAGCAACTAATTTGAATCTAAAAACAGCAATTGATCACTGAAACACATTCATATATAAATCAATAGCATCAGTACTATCAAAATGTGTATCAAGTAAAACAGTGAATCTCAATGTACTAAACTGAATTACAAAACTAAACTATTAGCAAAATA